>NW_028249556.1:0-186963 GCF_964263255.1 Lissotriton vulgaris | reverse complement strand
AATCGTTCCTGCCACGTCATCAGTTGCTGGGGAGAGATGTAGCTCTGAAGGCTCGAAAGGAGACAGTGCGGGCCGTGAAAGTGAACCAATGGTCTGAGAGGACGCGTTTTACGTCATAAGTTACCAGGCAGGCATGCCGTTGTACCGCGCCGTCTGGACCGTCTTGTGCAGTGAATTCAGCCAATGGCGTGTGAGTCCGTCCGAAGCGTCACTAGTCTCTGGGCAGACGAGCGCACATGTGGTTCCTAGAAGGGAGCTTCAGGCCTTCAGTGCAGCGAGGGTTTGAAATGCATCCGCGCGCCCTCTGCCGGGGGCTTGCAGGACTGCAACATGACCCGCAGTGACTGCAGCTCACTGACACACTGTCACTTCTCGTCGACTAACCAAAGTCACTGAATTAACATGCACCCCCCCCAAGTCCCTGAATTAACACGAGCCCCCCAAAGTCACTGAATTAACTTGAGCCCCCCCAGCGATGGCTGTGGCCCAACGTCCACAGCCTCAGCTCGGGCAGTGTTTAATGTGTTCCTTCAGTGTATCTTTGCATTGATAATCACTCGAAGTCGCATTCCATTCCACCGTTTTTCCTTCTAACATGGTCACATTGTTTCTACAAACAGAGTATGGGGTCAGAGAATGGGCAGAGACCCCAATAACACTCCCACCCAGAGGCGCAACTAGAGCCTAATTTCGGGGGGGGGGGGGGGGGGGGGGGTCTTGGGGCTTAGAAAAAATTTCGGGGGGGGGCTGAACCTTAATCAGTAGGCAGAGTGGAGCTGCAGGGGCTCTTAGAAGGGGTGAAACAAATGCAAGGCCTAATTAACATTCAAATGGTCTTTTAAAGACCTGTGAAACGTTCGGGTGCGGCTCTGTGTGTGCCCGGGATTTGTCTCATCCCGGGCTACCACACAGGTCGGGGGGGGGCTGAAGCTCGATGAGTCCAATGGGTGTTGCGCGCCTGCTCCGGTACCTCCACCCGCCCCCCGCGTATCGAGCACATCACCCCAGCGTACAACCCCATCCATCCCCATGGGGCGGGGGCCTCCCTCAGCCTGGCGTGGAGGGGGGACGGCAATGACGCTGCTGGGGTTAAAGTATTTAATAAAGCACACATGGGTGAGGCTCTAATAAGTATAATAAGAAAGACTGAGCCATTTTAACAGCAAGAACAAACCACCTGCCAATCCTGATACTCCATTTAAATCGAAGTCGAAACGGCGCAAGAACACTAGATCCATGAACGCCGTCACTATTTAATAGTGTTTATTTATGCAAAATCATTCAGTGGAACTTCTGTAATTGTTTCACAAAACAATACTCCACGTACAAAAAAATACGCAAAAACACCACAAGGATATTTACCAAAAGAGACTTAGAAAAAAGATTCGGAAAAAAATCATACAATGACCCGCTAGCAATTTAACTAGTCTTCCCATTCACACTCATACTTGTTCATTCATACAACATTCAGCAGCAAGTAACATCCTACATACAATCGCGTGCCCACTCCTTGGTTATTTGAGTCTTTTTTCAAATGAATAAACCAATCAACCTAGAGCAAACAACGGGATGAGTTGCAACTAAACTTGGTTGTGCACAACATCTAATCACAATAATGTTGTTCAAAACAAGTGTTGTTTGACAATGCACAACACAAAACACATTATTGAAGACACACTTGTTTGGTTGAGTGACACCTCTTTGGAAGCAGCGCTGCAGCCACGGGCCTCCGCGGTGGGCGCTGGAAGGATGAAGCCCCGCCCTCCCAGACCCTGGAACACCCCAGAACATTCTGGAACCTCTGGGATATAAAGGGCCCCTCCCGTGGGGCCACACCCGGCTCCATCCGTGCGCACGAGGAGACGAGCGGAATCTCAGGTGATACCGAGGAGAGAGAGCCCCCTGAGTCCAGGCCTCACCCACCCCCGGAGAGAGGCCAGGCCGGAGGATGAGCACTATAGTGCCCACACCGCCATCGCTCGCTCCACATGCACCCAATACATTTACAACCAAGAAGACTCATGAGACATAATTGTGGGAAAAACGGTGGTGCAGGTTTATTTGCATACAAATAGCAGATAGGTGGGTCATCTTTACAGGCGATCCAAGACGGCAGCCCCTCGCTGACCCGCCTGCCTAATTAGCCAATTTGCACGGTAAGTCGATGCTCTTGACGGTGCAATACTTTAATAGTTATCTCGTTTACTCCCGCCCCCCCTGTCGGGGCGGAGCGATGAGGCACACCCCCGGTCGGTTTAGGCCCCCCGACCGCCCGAAGGACTAACGGGGCGCCGACGTTGTTTCCTGGAACCCCCTCGGCTCCAGGTTCTTGGCTCGGGCACCCCTACTGTGCCAGGCAGAGGTATTGCTGTCTCCTTCTGCCGCAGAGGTACCCTTACTGTCCATCTGCTTCCAGATCGCCCTGTACTCCGCCACAGCTCTGGATGAGGCCCCCGACGATGACAGAGCCCCCCACCACCTAGCCACCTTATACTTTATACCTAGCACCTTCTTATCAAACGCACCCTGCTGCCGCTAACGCTTCCTGCAAGTCAAGGAGAAACACATCCATACCCGTCCCAGACAAGTGAACCCCATCCTTTTCATAGTAACCCACAGTCCTGTCCTGTATTAGTGCATGCCTAATAAACCCCAGACCCCTCTTTTCCATGAATTTTTGCATAGCCCTGTTCACCCTTCTCCTGCCCTGCTCGATGGCAAGGGGTGACCGTGCTCCCCTCCATGTCCTGCGTGGGACAATTTCTGACCATACCAATTCCGTGGTTCCCAACTCGTTCGTTATCGCCGTGAATTCCCGCTGCATGGCATCCACTAAGGCTCGCCTCCCCATGGTTACCAGGTCGTTACCACCCAGATGTATCACTAGAATGTTGGGCGGTCCCCCCAAGGCTGCCACACCCTGCACCAGTCTGCGCTTCAGCTGACCCCACTTCATTCCAGGTGAGCCCATCCATACTATCCGAGTCTTTGCAAAGGCCAACTCCCATTTCCTGTATGCCGCCCATTGCTCGAGTCTGGAAACATACGAATGCCCCATCACCCACACGCAGACGTCGACTGAAAGAAAAGACACCGTTGGTATTACACTTTTATTCGAAACTCACTGCACAGCAAATGAAATCAAATGATAGCACACCAGAATTGATTTGCAAAAATTCAAGGTTCAAAAGGGAAACTGATCAGAATGGCATTGCATTGAACGAGCAAATGGTCTCACCCCTTTATTAAGCCACCCATCCATTAAAGCTAACATCCTTGCCCGCCCGGGTCGGATAAAAAAAAAACGCCAACATTCACATTCTTATGCCCCTATATTCACGGGCGTACATATCTTTGGTAACATGCTGATGACCATCTCCCCACTCTTTTGACCCCTTCTTCCCCCAGACCCGCCTTGTATGCTGCTGTGGCTGCACCTATTCTGAAAGAATGGCTGGAAATTTTTTTGCCATCCCCAGCAGCTGCCAATCCAGCCTTTGCCAACACTTTCTCCATCACCCTTTCAAATTGAAACTTAGTTAGTGGCATGCCGTCTGCGTGGATCAGGAAAGGTCCCGCCAGCAGAGGTCTAATTTTCAAGTAGTCCCGAACCAAAGACACCGGGCAATATCTGGGGTCCTCGAACGCATGTAATGTTATGGCCACTCCTTTCCGAGCCTGATCAGTCTTGGATTTGCGCAACCATAAGACCAGAGAATCCCTGGCATTCACGTCTAACATGTCCAGTGCTCTCCCAGACCTGTCGTTTTTGGACCTTACCACCAGCTCACTGGTCCGGAAGGCCCCGAAGAAGGCCAGGCAGAACGCTGTTGCAAAAAGATGAGCCTCAAAGGCAGAACTGGCCACCGCCGGCACTGTGTCCACCATGCATTTCAGGGCAGGAAACTCTATCCCGGCTCTCTTATCAGGACTCCTGACCTCATCCCGCGCCCAGCCCTTCAGCGCCGCCCTAATCCTAAACGCTCCCGTAGGGTCGTCTTCACCATTCAGCCTAGTTTCATGCTTGAGTGCGGCCAGGTGGCTGCACACCCAAGAATGGGACTTGCCAGATTCGTTCGCCCAAACAACAAACCCCTCAACTTGTCCCTTCAAGCCCACATCCGTTGCACCAAGGTACTTTGTCACTGTTCGGAAGGTGTCCAGCTGGGACGCATATCTCCTCCTTGTTGATTGTGCCAGGGAACGCTGGCCCATCTGTTTCAAGCGCTCCCCCACCGAAGGAGTCGCCAATACACTGCCGGGAACGGTGTCATCTCCTCGCTTGCCTGCGGCCATGCCTCCCGGAAACGTGACAGCTGAAAGCGAGAGAGAGCGTCAGCTGCCACATTCTTGACACCTTCCATATGTCTAGCTCTAAACTCGATGTTGTAGCGTAACCCCGCCCTGACTAACTCTCTCAGCAGGCTAAGAACCAACGGGCAGCTTGCGCTCAGGCCGTTAATTGCCTGGACCACAGCAAGGTTGTCAGACCAGAACACCACCTTCCTGTTGCCCAGTCCTGCCGGCCATAGGTGCAAAGCCACCACGATGGGAAAGAGCTTGAGGACAGTGATATTCGCCGTCACCCCTTTCTTGCGCCATGCATCTGGCCATTTCATCGCGCACCATTTTTCACGAAATATTACACCAAATCCTACTCTCCCTGATGCATCGGAAAATAAACAAATGCCTTGGCTGCTCTCCCAGGGGGCCCTCCAGATTACTGTACCATTAAAATTACTCAGAAATTCATCCCACATGGTCAGGTCAGCTCTCAAGCCAGGTCCCAGACGAACTAGGTGATGTTTTTTCACCATTCCCGCCGTAGCCTTAGCCAACCTGCGGGAGAACACCTTGCCCGCCGGGATAACTCTTGCGGCGAAATTCAGCTTGCCTAACAAGCTCTGCACCCGTTCCAGTGTTGCGCTGCCCTTACCCAACATTGCACCAATCTCCTGTCTCAAGTCACACACCTTGTCAGCCGGTAGTCTGGATTGCCCTTTGACAGTATCTAGCTCAATACCCAGAAATGTTAGCACCTGTGCGGGCCCCTCAGTCTTCCCTGGTGCCAAGAGGACCCCCAAATGCTTAGACAAGTCCTCAAAGGCTCGCAGGGCTTCATCGCACTCCTGAGAACCGTCTCTGCCAAAAAAGAGAAAGTCGTCCAGGTAGTGAGTGACCTGTGAAATACCATACCTGTGCGTGAGTGCCCACTGTAGGAAAGAGCTGAAAGTCTCAAAAAAGGCGCACGATACCAAGCAACCCATCGGCATGCAACGGTCAAAGTACAGTGCCCCTCCCCAGCTGAAACCCAGCAGATGCTGACTGTCGGGGTGGACCGGCAAGAGGCGGAATGCTGACTCTATATCTGCTTTTGCCAACCAAGCTCCCCTACCTGTCCTCCTGATCAAATCGATGGCCATGTCTAGAGAGCAATAAGAAACCGTACATGCCCCTTCATCTAGCCAGTGGTTAACTGAATTGCCCTCTGGGTACGAAAGATGGTGGATCAGTCTGTAGGAGCCCTGCTGCTTCTTCGGGACTACACCTAGCGGGGAAACTAGAAAATTCGGGAGAGGTGGAGAAGAGTATGGCCCGGCCACCCTCCCCAAGTCAACCTCCTTCTTTATCTTCTCGGTAACCACTTGGGGGAGGTCCCTAGCTGATCTCAAGTTCAGTGCATCCCTGTGGCCCAAAGGGCCCTTATATGGAATCCTGAAACCATCCACAAAGCCCTCGGTCAATAGCTCACGCTCCTTCCTAAGCGGGTATACCCTGAGCAAAGGCAGCATGTTCAGCAGTATTACAGGGGAAGGACCCTTGGAATGCACCATCCCACCACCCAGCTGGGGGATTACAATATCGTGTTCAAAGGCTAAGTCGTCACGTACTAACCGTCCTGTCTGCCCTTCACTCACCTCATTGTCTTGCCCCGTCTGAACCCTGTGTTGTAGTGGTGGCTGCGTTCTGGACATTGGTGCAAGAGATTGCTGCGTGCTGCGCCCCACACTTGCTGCACTCGTGTGCAAACTTGCACGCCCTTCCCCATGTGCAAGCGCCACTGTTAAACAGCCTACAGGTCCCTGAGTTGAAACGCCTTGGTCCTGCTCCATAGCCCCTCCCTCGACCTCCCCGAAAGGGCTGCTGAAAGGACCGCCTCGGGTATTGCTCCCACTTCCTATCCTGGTCCCACCGCTTGGCCTCTTGGCCCTCACTCTGTGACCTGTGCGATGTCTCCCTTTTACCATTACCCGTCCTGCACATATGCTTGAACCAAAGCTGTATGTCGGTGTGGTCCCACCCTATGTCTGGGCAGCTGGCCATGGTCTTCCTGAACTCCTGATCGTAATAAAACCATCCCATCCCCCCAGATTCTCTTGCCCCTTGCTGGATGGAATTGGCATACTCCATCAAAGCCTCGCTTTGATCCGGGTCCTTCTGTACAATTATGGCTGCCAAAATGTTGAACGCCTCCGTCCAATTCTCGATGGTCTTTTCTGGCCACCGCTGAAACCTAACCTTATCCTCCTCCTTCTTACCCATCCTCCTCGTGTCAGCCCCCGCATTGTCGTGCATAAGCAAGGTCAGAATGTCTATGTACTCCCTTCTCCATATGCCCAGCGCAGAGTAGTCAGGACGAAAAGCGGCGGAAAGAGGAAGGACAGAACCAGGCTGGCCTAGATAAAGGCCCTAGGACCGCCCACCACCTTACATGCTCGCCCTGCATTGGCCACCTCCTAAAGGGGGCGGCACCCTGACCGTCGCGCTTATGACGTTTTGCTCGCGAGGCATGTGTCACTAAGACGCTGTCTCGCGTTATCTCCCCTTCGCGTCGCGCGGCCAGCGGCAGAGTGAGTGCAGGGCCCTGTCCAGGAGATGCGCGCAGAGGAGGGCGGAGCGTGGCCTGGAGACTGCGCGTCGGTGGATGCTGGAGGTGAGTGACCGCAGACACTGGACCGAGCATCACTGACCAGGTCAGTTACTCCATCTTCACTCCTGATGCCAGGCTATGATGCTACCTTTGTATTTCCACTTCACCCAAATAGAGGCACACCACCCCCTGCACCCACAGCCGTTTTAGAGACACAAGTTGACAAACATTGACACACTTTGGTGAAATCTTTCATTACCCCCAGGTCCCTACGTCCTCGACACCTTCCTTACAATATGAGATTATCCCTATCTCTGACAGAAAAAAGAAAAAGAAGGAATGCTGGATCTACCCTCCCCCTCCCGCCGGGAGTACAAAAGGGTACATGTCCCAGCATTCCCTCTGTTTCTTTTTTCTGTCATTCTGACAGGGATTGCTGTGGCGCGTGGAGCATGGAATCGGCTCCTGCGCCGAACTTACCTTCCGCTGGGGCTTCGGTGTCCTCGGCGGCGTGGATGGCCTCTCCCTCCCTGCCGGGCTTGGGGGGAGTGGCGCGGGCTTCTTTTTGGCGCTCCTGGGGGTCGCGCTGTGCTGTGGGAACGCGTGGACCTCGCGTCTGCCCGATGGCCGCCCCTCCTTCCTGCCGGGCTTGTTAGGGGGCGCGGCCGACTTCGCGTCTGGGATTGGCTGGTTGGATGATGCCTTCCTGTGACGTCGATGCCTGACTTCCGGTTTGGGACAGGGTCAGGCGCTTCTGCCCGGTCGTTTTTCCTGATTATTTAAACGGGGGCAGCTGGTGAGTACCGCGTAGCGGTGTTTCTTTCCTGTGCATTTTTGCTGATTGCTACTGCCTCCTGGGTTGTTCCTTGCTTCAGGATGGGGAAGAGTTCGAGGAAGAGGCGTCATAGGGAGAGGTCCTCCTCTTCTTCTTCTTCTGCCAGTGGGTCACGTTCTCCTTCTCCTGCCCGGTCCAGACGCCGTGGTGGGGGTGGGGATGCGCGCTTGAAGCGCTTGATCAGGGAGACCCTTACTGAAATGGGTTCTGGTGGTGCCGGTCGCAAGATGCCTGCTGCGGCTTCCGGTGATTCTGCTTCTTCAGCTGACGAGTCGGATGGGGCTGGTGACTCTGAGCTGAAGGGGAAGTATATTGAAAAGGACGCACTTCCAGGTATCCTGATGCACGTGAAGCAGAATATGGGCCTTGCCGATGACGCTGTTCCCAGTACTTCTGGGGGTTCTTTGCTCCGCCAATTCCAGAGTTCTGCAGCGGTGGATGTTCCTGTTCATCCCTTTATTAGGGATGTCCTGAAGAGGGAGTGGGCGGATCCGGATCGCATTATGGTTCCGCGTTTTATGGCCCGTCTTTACCCACTCCGGGATATGGCTACGGATCTTCCTGATTCCATCCCCATTGACTCGTTTGTTGCGAGTTTGGTGGGTCGCACTTCCTTATCTGAGGACGCTGTGCTGAAGGACCCTGTGGATAAGAAGGCTGACGGAGCTCTGAGGAAGGTTTATTCTGGATCTCATCTGGCCTTGAGGGCCGGTGTTTATGGTACTTATTTGTCGCAGTCGCTGCTGTCTGACATTAAGTCTCTGTACCAGTCAATGGACGATGCCACGGACTGTTCTGGGCTTCTTGAACACATTGAGCGGCAGGTTGAACTTCTGTCCGATGTGTCTTTTGATGTGGTTCGAGCTGCTGCGCTTTCTGGTGGGGCCTGTGTGGCGGCTCGTCGCAGTCTTGTTCTTAAAGACTGGAAGACTGACTCCGCGCAGAAGGCTTGTGCCTTGCGTTTGCCTTTTCAGGGTTCTATGCTGTTTGGGGGGGAGTTGGAGACCAAACTGCACAAACTGTTTAAGGAAAAGAAACATTCGTCTTCTTTTAAAGGGTCTGCTTCTGCTCCTGCTTCTTCTGCCCCCTCTAAGTCTAAATCTTTCTTTCGGCCTTCCTTTCGTGGAAAGTTTGGGAAGGGCCGTGGAAGGTTCTCTTCTGGCGGGGTCGGGACCGTAAGGCTAGGTCTCCCCCTCCCCCGAAGCCTCGCTCCTGACTCTTTGGCTGTGGTTCCAGGGTTGTTGGTAGGAGGGCGGCTGCGCTTCTTCCTAGATGCCTGGGTTCAGTCATGTTCAGACGCTTGGGTGTTGGATGTTCTGCGGGAGGGTTACGAGGTGGAGTTTTCTGTTCCCCCTCCAGATTCCGGCCTCCGCCTGACACCCTGGCCTGCTTGCCGGTCCAGGAGGGACCACCTAGTTCAGGGGGTGGAGGATCTTCTTCGGAAAGGGGCCATTCAGGCGGTTCCTCCTGCGGAGGTGGGGTCGGGCTTTTATTCCCTGATTTTTCTGGTGCCCAAGAATACCGGGGGTTTTCGCCTGGTCCTGGATTTGCGGCTCATGAACCGAGGGGTGTTGCGAATTCCCTTCCGCATGGAGACCTTGCAGCGGATCATTCCGTTGGTTCTGCCGGGTCACTTCATGTGTACCCTGGATCTGCAGGACGCCTATTATCATGTTCCGGTGCATCCAAGGTCCCGTCGGTTCCTGAGATTTTGTGTTCAGGGGTGCCACTTTCAGTTCCAGGTTCTGCCCTTCGGCCTTCGCTCTGCCCCGAGGGTTTTTACGAAGGTTGTCGCCCCCTTGGTTGCCTGGCTTCATCTCCGGGGGGTGATGGTGTATCCATATTTGGACGATTGGTTAATCCATGCTCCCTCTCGGGCCCTGTTGTTGGAGGCGAGAGAGTTGGTATGCTCGGAGTTGAGGCGGCACGGTTTTCTGATCAATCTGCCGAAGTGCCACCTGACCCCTTCGCAGGATCTGGTGTTCATTGGGGCTCGGTTTCGCACGGACCTCAACCGGGTGTTCCTACCGGAGCCTCGGGTGGTGACCCTGTTGTCCCTTGCTCGCAGATTCCAGGCGGGGGGTTCCTTTCGGGTGCGCCTCTGGTTGCGTCTTATGGGTCTGATGGCGGCGACTGTCTTTACGGTGGCTTGGGCTCGGTTTCACCTCCGCCCCCTGTGGTGTTACCTTCTGTCTCTCTGGGATCCGTTGTCCCGCGATTGGGAGTGTCTGGTGCCGGTGTCTCCTGTGGTTCTGCCTGCACTGCTTTGGTGGTCGGATCCGGGCCATCTGTCTCAGGGGCTCCCCTTGCAGCCCTCTCCGTCGCTGGTGTTGACAACGGATGCCAGCGCTTTGGGGTGGGGGGCGACCTTGGGTTCTCAGTCCCTTCAGGGTCGCTGGTCCCTGCTGGAGAGTCGCAGGTCTTCCAACTGGCGGGAGTTGACTGCTGTGTCCCGTGCCGTGATGGGTTTTCGGGTGTGTTTGATGGGCAGGAACGTCCTGGTGCGTTCGGACAATATGGTGTCGGTGGCCTATCTCAACCATCAAGGGGGGATTCGTTCGGCTTCCTTGAACGTAGTGGTGGTTCCGTTGTTTTGTTGGGCGGAGGGTCACCTGCTGTCTCTGACTGCGATTCATATCAAGGGGGTGGACAACTGTGCGGCGGATGTCCTGAGTCGCTGCTTTCCGGCTCCTCTGGAGTTGTCTCTCACCCGGGTTGCGTTTCGGCTTGTGTGCGGGATGTTTGGGCGTCCCTTTCTGGACCTCTTTGCCTCCCGGCTGAATGCGCAGCTTCCACGCTTCTGCTCCAGGTTTCGGCAGGAGGGTTGTTGGGGGGTGGATGCCCTGTCGGTTCCCTGGCCGTCCCGCCTGCTCTATGCCTTCCCCCCCCTGGCGCTGATCCCCAGGTTTCTGTCCCGACTGTGTCTGGAGGATCGGGAGGTGGTGGTGGTTCTGCCCTTTTGGCCTCGGAGGTCTTGGTTTCCGACAGTGCGTCTTCTGGCGGTTCGGGGCCCATGGTTCCTCCCTCTGTCCCCGTCTCCCCTGCGGTCCTCACCGCCACTGTCTCTTCTCCGCTTGCGGCTGTCGGTGTGGAGGTTGAGAGGCAGGGGTGGCGGCGGCGCGGATTCCCGGAACATTTAGCTGCTGCCATCCAGAGTTCCCGTAGGCCTTCCACTCTCCTGTCCTATGATCGCCACTGGGGTAACTTCAGTCGTTGGTGTTCGGCCTTGGACCTTTCCCCTTTGCACTGTTCTTTGCAGGCGGTGCTTCAGTTTTTGTGGGAAGGTTTTGAGAAGGGTTGGGCTGTGTCCACCTTGCGTGCCCAGTGGGCGGCTGTCCGGGCTTTTCGTTCCCCGTGGGGTAATCTGTCTGATGATGAGGATTTGGTCTCCAGACTGCTCCGTGGTTTTTCTCTGTCTCGTCCGGTTTCCCGGCCTTCCTTTCCCCTGTGGGATTTGCCCTTGGTCCTTCGGGCCTTGATTAGTCCTCCGTTTGAACCTTTGTCGGAGGTGGATTTGAAGTTTGTGACCTTGAAGGTTGTGTTCTTGGTGGCCATCACGTCTGCCCGATGCCTGGGCGAGTTGGGGGCCTTGATGTCACGGGAGCCTTTCCTGTCCTTTTCGGAGGGCGGGGTGGTGCTCCGCCTTGATTCCTCCTTCGTGCCTAAGGTCGCTTCTCAATTTCACCGGTCCCAGGAGTTGGTCTTGCCTGAGTTGAGTTCTGTTATGGATTCCCCGGGTGGTCCTTGTTGGTCCTTGTTGGATGTGTGCCGGGCTTTGCGTATTTATCTTGAGCGCACGGCGGCTGTCAGGTTGACTGACTCCCTGTTTGTATCTTTTGGGGCTGCTTGCAGTGGACGTAAGGCTTCGTCTGTGTCCATTGGTCGATGGCTGAAGCAGGTCATTTCCTTGGCCTATTCTCTTTCTGGGTCCCCTCCTCCTGTGGGTGTTCAGGGTCGATCTACAAGGGGGGTGGCGGCCTCCTGGGCTGAGGTCCGGGGTGTCCCTCTTTCGGAGATTTGTAGGGCGGCCACTTGGGCGTCTTCTAATACGTTCATCAGGCATTACCGTCTCCTCAATTTGCTGGGTGATGAGGGCGGTTTTGCTTTGGGGGTGTTGGGTTGTGTTCGCCCATGATTTATGTTCTGTGCTCAATAAATGCCTGGTTTTTGCTGTACTGGTTGTTTGTTGTGTTTTGTGGGATGAATGCCGGGGTTTTGCTTTGGTATGTCTCATATTGTAAGGAAGGTGTCGAGGACGTAGGGACCTGGGGGTAATGTCCTATTACTTACGGTAATCTTCATTACTCCGGGTCCCGTAGTCCTCAACACCTTCCTGGCTTCCCTCCCTCCCGCCCTGTTTGCCGGCCTTCATCCTTTGGCTTGGTATTTCAGAGGGAATGCTGGGACATGTACCCTTTTGTACTCCCGGCGGGAGGGGGAGGGTAGGTCCAGCATTCCTTCTTTTTCTTTTTTCTGTCAGAGATAGGGATAATCTCATATTGTAAGGAAGGTGTCGAGGACTACGGGACCCGGAGTAATGAAGATTACCGTAAGTAATAGGACAATACGCACCAAACGGAGGCATCGTGACACTAGTCACGGCCGTTCCATCTTGGTTCAATATCTTGCGTTTAGTGCCGGTCACCGAAGGGATGAGTAGTTTAACATTGACTCGGCATCTTCAAACACGAGGAGAGCACTGCACGTGCAGTGGGGTTCAGTGGAGAGCGCTGCACGTGCAGTGGGGTTCAGTGCACTGTACAACAGGTGGGACCGAGCTGAGTGCAGATGGAGCAGCTCAGCAGACTCAAGTGCAGCTCTCGGGAGGGACCAAAGGTCTCGTTCTTTATTTATATTTGTTTTATTTCACAAGATACAGACCCGCCTGTAGCCGAGCGATTTACAGCCCATAATTTAATTTAAAAAAAGGCACATTGGCACTAATTGATCCGTAATGCAGAAACCTGGGGGCGGGGCCATGGCAGAGGTTCCTAGGATTGTTCGTGATTGAGGCATTATACAGAAGATGCATACAATAGAAGTAGGAGGAAGGGACACCCCCAACACGTTTGCATACTCAATCAATCAATCAATCAATCAATCAATCAATCAATCACAGCATTTATATAGCGCACTACTCACCCAGAGGGTCTCAAGGCGCTAGGGGAGGAGGGTCCGCTACTGCTCGAACAGCCAGGTCTTGAGTTGCTTCCTGAAGGCGAGGTGGTCCTGGGTCAGGCGGAGGTGTTTCGGGAGGGAGTTCCATGTCTTGGCGGCGAGGTAGGAGAAGGACCGTCCCCCTGTGGTGGCTCTTCGGATGCGGGGGACGGCGGCGAGGGCGTGGCTGGTCGATCGAAGCTGGCGTTTGGGAGCGTAGAAGTTGAGGCGGCTGTTGAGGTATCCTGGTCCTTGGTTGTGTAGGGCTTTGTGTGCGTGGGTGAGGAGTCGGAAGGTGATTCTCTTGGTGACCGGGAGCCAGTGCAGGTCTCTCAGGTGTCCGGAGATGTGGCTGCGGCGGGGGATGTCCAGGATGAGTCGTGCTGAGGCGTTCTGGAGCCGCTGAAGTCTTTTCTGGAGTTTGGCGGTGGTGCCGGCGTAGAGGGAGTTGCCGTAGTCCAGACGGCTGGTGACGAGGGCCTGGGTGACCGTCTTCCTGGTCTCGGTGGGGATCCACCGGAAGATCTTTCGTAGCATGCGCAGGATGTTGAAGCACGACAAGGAGACGGCGTTGACTTGTCTGGTCATGGAGAGGGTGGAGTCCGGGATGAAGCCCAGGTTGCGTGCGTGGTCTGTTGGTTTGGGTGCGCTGCCCAGGGCTGAAGGCCACCAGGAGTCGTCCCAGGCGGAGGGTGAGGATCCCAGGATGAGGATTTCCGTCTTGTCCGAGTTCAGTTTCAGGCGGCTGTTCTTCATCCATTCGGCTACCTCTTTCATCCCTTCGTGGAGGTTGGCTCTGGCGGTGGCGGGGTCGTTGGTGAGGAGAGAATCATCTGGGTGTCGTCGGCATAGGAGATGATGTTGAGGTTGTGCTGGCGTGCGATGTCTGCGAGGGGGCTCATGTACACGTTGAAGAGGGTTGGGCTGAGCGAGGAGCCTTGAGGAACGCCGCAGATGACTTCGGTGGCTTCAGATCTGAACGGGGGGAGGCGGACTCTCTGTGTCCTACCGGCGAGGAAGGAGATGATCCACTCCTGCTGCTGTACGTGGGTCACAGCCTGCGAGATGTGGAAGGGGCTCACTCGATGTGATAGACCCCTGCCTGGTGCATGCTGCTGTCTGTACACCCTGGGGGTTTAAAAGGTCAATAGAGGCACATTGGCACAATGGGTTAGAAGGTGTGAGATGTTGTTAGTAAAAGGTAAGTGTTTCTGGGTTATGCCGGGGAACACTCACTGCACTCTAGCCCTTTTCACACGCGACTACTGCACACATTCCAAAAATAAAATAAATGCAAGGAAATAAACCATACCGATAAAGTGCTCGGTAAAGTGTGGCTTTAAGGCCTCTGGAGGGCCGGTATACACAGGAATAATGAGGCTCATGCATATAGGCTCTTGGTAATGAGGCTCTTTCTCTCACACTCCAGCATCAGTGCCTGGATCCAATCTCATATGCAGTGCTTTGCGGCATTCGAAGGATTCCCCAGTGCTCGCTTTGCAGCTGAAAGTCTTGTAAATTCGCTTTTCATGATAGTCTTTATTGTTATTATGTGCCCCTGATGCACATGCACGCTTGTTATGCATTCTACTCCGCTTGTCATTTGTTTTGTAGGATAACACAGTGCTGCAGTATAATGCAGGGGAAATAACGAGGAGATATTCAAATATTTCTCCTCGTTACACCTGCTTTAGGGTGAGGTATCTTTTTGACGCCTACACAGGTTTACTAGTGCAACAACAACATCATTCATCATCATGCTTTATTTCGAGCTATTCACTCATAAAAGCACATAAAATACATACAAAAATTTAATTAAAATTCCGTTAATACTCCATTAGATTAAATTCAGATCGGTGGATTCAGCACGCCCGGCATCTACCACCAGACTCACCGTATTCTAGCGGATGCCGCCCTTGGAGCTGCGGTTGGCTGGAGCCGGCGTCCTTTGGGGCGGAGCTGCTGGGGGATCGGCACTGGGGTCGAAAGGGGTCAAGGCCCCCTCTTCCCCTTGGGAACCACACGCGTGAGACCTGGAGGCCCCTCTCGAGCTCCAGGAGTGTGGCGGCACCAGCTGGAAGTTGCAGATACCAGCGGCCCAGACTGGGCCTCGAGCATTAGCTAAAGGGTGAGGCCGCCAAGAGGGAAGTCGGAGAGCAAGAGAGACCCAGTTCGTGCTCCCTGGGGGCATCAATGACATAGAGGCAGGGGAGCAAGGAACTTGTTGCATACTGTACTGACCAGTTGAGTCTGGAGGGCACTGTGGAGGAGCTGGAGGTATTTCTCCCCGTATTGATCTGTGAGTGACTTACCACTTGGAGGTGCAATGCGAGTGAGAACGGGGTCTCTCTTGGTCGACCTAGGATTGTAGGGCCACTGGACCCTTGTACAGGGCCTGCTCGCCCGCTAGCTGCTGGCATTCCTGACCAGCCTGGGTGGGAAGGTGAATATACCCCACAACATTCCTGACACGGCCTCTGAATTCAGGCGCCCTAATTCACATAGAGGTGTCCCTGAGTGACCGTTCGAGCCTGGAGGAGGCAGGGCGGGGCTCATTCTCTTGGTTTTACGCCAAGCCCTCTTGTTTCATTGGCCTCCTGGTTATAAGAACATCTACTGGGCAACGTACGCTTTTGTCGCCAAAAGGAGGCTCTAGTCCTTAGGAACTAACAGCCTAAACGCCTCCACCTGACTAATCGTCAATGTCCCCTGCCGCAGCCGCATCACCCCCCATATGACAGACCTACACTGGCTCCCCGTCAACAAGAGGATCACCTTCAAGCTCCGCACCCTCGCACACAAAGCACTCCACAACGCCGGACCAGCCTACCTGAACAGCAGACACAGCTTCCACACCCCGACCCGCCAGCTCCGCTCCGCCAGCCTCGCCCTCGCCGCTGTCTCCTGCCTCCAACGAACAACCTCCGGCGGCAGATCCTTCTCCTACCTCGCCGCCAAGACCTGGGACACCCACCCTACCCACATACGGCAGACTCAAGACCTACTGGCCTTTAGAAGACTCCTCAAGACCTGGCTCTTCGAGCAGTAGCGGCACCCCCCCTCACCTTAGCGCTTTGAGACCCTCACAGGTAAGTAGCACGCTCTACAAGTACTCTGATTGATTGATTGATTAAAAAACCAGGGATTTTGCATAAGCCTCTGAGTCAGGGCCCCCCTCTTTCACTTGTGATCCCGCAGCAGGCATCTAAGGGCGAGTGTTATATTTTTTTAATTTAACTTATCTGGCATGCCCCAGCATAGAGCGTTGTACCGACTGGGTATTTTGAACTTGAAGCTGTGAGGAACTCCCGGGTCTGGTGGATTGCGGTGCACAAGACTTTAGTGTCTGCATATTAACCTCTGTTTTAGCACAATGGGGAAGAGAACCTGTTAAGGCAGGAATGTATGACGATACAACGCATACATTTACAACACATGCCTTTACAACGCAGTTTTTACATCGCAACATCCTTTACAACACATACATTTACATTGCATGCCACTACAACTATTTTTTTAAACTACATTTACAACACATTCCATTACATCGCATTATACCTTTACAATGCATACCATTACAACGCATAACGCATACCTTTACATTGCTTTTAAGGTAAGTGTTGAATAGTGTAGGGGTAAAAATTACTATTCTAACTCCAGGGGGTGCAACAGTAGGGTAAGTGTTGGATAGTGTAGGGGTTAAAATTACTATTCTAACTCCAGGGGTGCAACAGTAGGATAAGTGTTGGATAGTGTAGGGGTTAAAATTACTATTCTAACTCCAGAGGGTGCAACAGTAGGGTAAGTGTTGGATAGTGTAGGGGTTAAAATTACTATTCCCACTCCAGTGAGTGCAACAGTAGGGTAAGTGTTGGATAGCGTAGGGTTAATAATTACTATTCTAACTCCAGGGGGTGCAACAGTAGGGTAAGTGTTGGATAGCATAGGGGTAATAATTACTATTCTAACTCCAGGGGCTGCAACAGTAGGGAAAGCGTTGGATAGCGTAGGGGTAATAATTACTATTCTAACTCCAGGGGGTGCAACAGTAGGGTAAGTGTTGGATAGCGTAGGGGTACAAATTACTATTCTAACTCCAGGGGGTGCAACAGTAGGGTAAGTGTTGGGTAGTGTAGGGGTTAAAATTACTATTCTAACTCCAGGGGGTGCAACAGTAGGGTAAGTGTTGGATAGTGTAGGGGTAATAATTACTATTCTAACTCCAGGGGGTGCAACAGTAGGGTAAGTGTTGGATAGTGTAGGGGTAATAATTACTATTCTAACTCCAGGGGGTGCAACAGTAGGGTAAGTGTTGGATAGCGTAGGGGTAATAATTACTATTCTAACTCCAGGGGGTGCAACAGTAGGGTAAGTGTTGGATAGCGTAGGGGTACAAATTACTATTCTAACTCCAGGGGGTGCAATAGTAGGGTAAGTGTTGGGTAGTGTAGGGGTACTATGCGTTGTAGTGACATGCATTGTGTCATGCGTTGTAGTGACATGAAATGTAATGACTGCGTTGTAGTGACATGCGCTGTAAAGGATGTTGCGATGTAATGACTGTGTTGTAAATGTAGTGTGAGGTAATGACTGCCTTATAAAGGTTGTTTCCCTTAAGGGAGTTGTGTCGCCACCATCCCTATCTCCCAAAACAAGCTCTATCGATAAGATGCTACAAAGAGCGATAGGGGTTGTGGCCACGGAGATAGAACTCACAGAGAGACGGCTGCCATTGACTTCAGACTCTTTTCCGGGTATACCTGATTAGCACATTTTACCAGCTAGCCCTAACAGGCTCATTGAAGAGGATCCAAAGACACACACCCATACCAAGGGTGCCCTCGGGGGATCATGTCAGTCCCCATATAGAGAGAAGGCCTGGCAGGGGTGTCGCCAAAAAGATGTCTGCCCAACGTCATCTGCAGAAATCTATTATGTGTTCTCGGATCTAGGGAGGCTGTATTATCCCCTAGCGCCCCAAACAGCATACCAAAAGTTGAGCAACCTCCATGGTTAAAGGATTTACAAGGGCCATTGGGGAGAAGCTCAAAACCATTATTCGAGAAGAGCTGCAACCTCTTTCGATTCAATTTGATTTATTGAAACAGACTCATGGGGTGGATGATTTCCCACGCTGCAGGGGTAGAGTTGACCGTTTGGACGTAGGATTCCAGGCTGTTCAAATCTCGACCACCGAGCCAGAGGGGAGAGTCATCCCCGTACAGGGGCAGTGTCTAAGCATAAGAGGGCTGGGCTGAGACCTCAGGGCGTGGGGTTGAGTTTGCCTGTTGATAGCTCAATCAGTAAAGAACACAGGGTACCAGAACAGGTACCCAGGGCCATGGCAGCGAAGCTACCTATTATAAACGTACCCCCTGCATCATGCCCCTATGTTGCGGTATTAACTGGAGTCCCAGAATTGAATAGCAATCAGAAAGAATCACACAAGGATCTCCAAAATACATTTTTAGACTGGCTCGTGAGGCATAGATGCTTTCCCCTTTCCAGAGCAGGGTACATCATTTTAACTCGCAGGGTTGGCTGGATTGGGAAAAGCCACAAAGGCAATTTTGGGGACTGTATTGTCATCAATTTTAGGGATCCACAACGGGTAACTGACTTGTTTTCTTGTGATCTATCCATGCAGCAACAGAACTCGGTTATGTCTATTCTTCCTTTAGGCTATTTTTATAGACCCCCTTTAGGTAGATTCCATCATTCTAATGTCTGCTCCTCGATCCGTATTTCTAATCCCGCCCGTCCAATTTATACATATGAGCCACGCAGCTATGCTGTACCCGTATACAACAGATTTGAGGCCTTAGATGGGGTTGATTAACTCCCTGATACTGTGGAGGATACAGTGGAGCCCATGACTCTCTCAACCCTACAAGATCTCCATCAAAATTGGTTGCTGGGAGAGCCCGATGCTCCAGGTCGGGTGCGTCATCAAAGTAGGGTTGAACCGATAGCAGCTTTGTCCGTAGCACAGTTGGGTTGCATCCTGGGCGGAGAAGGGCCAGATGGAAGTCCTAGCCTAACTCCTGTGTTACCTTGTTTTAAGAACGAGGGTCTGCCTCACCTCAAAGAGAGAGAAAAGGGGGGTACGAACCAGGGGGCTGCAGACTCGAATAGTGCCCTTAGCCCTAATGATAAGGGCTGCCTGCCCCACGCAGGTAAGCGAAAGCCAAAAGTGGACGGGGCTCTGATAGGTCTATTAAAATTGCATCCTGGAACGTGGCTGGCCTTAGGAACAAGTTAGATCGCAGTGACTGGGGGGCGACATTTATAGACAACTGTGACTTGGTGCTTTTCCAGCAAACCTGGTCTATGGAGGGATTAAGGCGCCCTGGCTATGCGGCCTTCTCCAAACCTGCTGTGGCTGGAGGGTGAGGTAGACCTTCAGGGGGGTTGACAATATGGATTATCACCGACCTACGATGCTCAGTAACGGAGATTGAGACTGGATCCCCTGCCTTATTATGTGACTTATTATGTGTCATTCTGTAATTCACCCCAGAAAGATCTCTAGCTTTAGTTAATGTATACTCGAGAACTGTCAGTAGGGGACTTGAATCCCCGGTAGTGGAGCAACTATCAATCCTGCTATCCTCCCTCCCTAGGCGCGGCTTTAAGATTATAGGAGGTGATTTTAACTGCTAATGTGAGCCGTTGGGCATTACTTTGAGTGATTCTTTGGGAGAAGAAAGAAGAGAAAGAAGGCCGTGGGCAATCCCAGCCACTACCATCACACTCCTAAAAAAGTGATTCCTGCAGCGCTACAGGTTTATGCTATTACACTGAACCAGTCATTTTGGGCTTGTAATGGGCATACACCGTCAGACAAACACGGCCACCCTATGTTTGACCCGTCACAGCTGAATTACCTCATGCATCATGGTCAACTAACCCTGAGGAAACTGCGGCAGCACGTCCAGCGACCTACAAACATTTTTCTCCACTGATGAAAGAGGAATCTAGAAACACGTGTCTGGGGATACACTTGAGAAGAATACTGGTACTCGCACTGGCCAACAAACTGTGAGAACTGTGTGTGAAGCGAGCAACATTGAACCACATCGACCATGATGCATGAGGTAATTCAGCTGTGACGTGTCAGCAGGGTGCTCCAAATCCCTTTGACTGTTTAAGATGGCTCCCGTGGGCCGTGAGCTGACGAGCTCTGTGAGCACCTGCGCGCTGAGAGTGGCACTAGCCCTGAGGAAACTGCGGCAGCACGTCCAGCGACCTATGAACATTTTTCCCCACTGATGAAAGAGGAATCTAAAAACACGTGTCTGGGGATACACTTGAGAAGAATACTGGTACTGGCACTGGCCAACAAACTGTGAGAACTGTGTGTGAAGCGAGCAACATTGAACCACATCGACCATGATGCATGAGGTAATTCAGCTGTGACGTGTCAGCAGGGTGCTCCAAATCCCTTTGACTCCATAATTGATTATATCCTCGTGGATTCAAAAATGTGGGCCTCGGTTTCAGACTTTGCCATTATAACATGCCGTGATAGCGATCATAATATCATGTTATTAGACCTGCTATTCCAAGTAGGGAATACAAAAAGGGGGATCCATTTGAACCTAGGCTTCGCCTGTCGATGTCACAGAGTTGTATCCACTGGGATAAAATAAAGAGGTCCCCGAATTCTATTTTCACCATTTATAAAATCGTGGTGACCACTATGGAAGACGTGAGTGTCTGCAAGGAGATACTGAATCTAGAAACCAGCATTAAGAAAATGGTTGAGACTCGTCCACTCTGCGTAGCTACATTGAGGGACCTCTTTTATCATGAAGTAAGGTCTAGAGAGAACAAACAGATCATTATAACTTGGTACAATGGGCACTGTAGGAAAGCTAAATCTAGTATAGTACTAGCAATAACATCTAAGGATAAAACACAGAATTCTAGTGATAGAGCCAAGTACAAGGATGCTATTAAACAGGACAAAATAGAATGGGATATGGGCAAATGGGAGTTTCTCTTACAGGCACTAAAATCTAAAGATCCCAGCACATTTATGAATATAGTCACCTTTGGTGACCGGGAAGGGAGAAACAATCCAGAGCCGAACATCATCGCCAAAGTCTGGAATGGCCACTTTCGCGCTCTCTATGATGCCCAAGATCGCCCGAGGAAGAGGTGAACAAAAACGCAGATCTGAAAACATCAGACTGGAACTGGAATGGTACAACAGATCCAGAGACCTTTCCTATTGTCTCCCTTGAGGAAGTATGCAAAGCCATTCCTAAGATAGCCCCCAGCAAGGCACCTGGTATTGACAAAATCCCTGGGGATTTATATCTGTCAGAACCTGAACTTTGGGGCCCGTAATTTCTAGTTATCTTAAATCAATCGTTCAGAGGTTTATAAAGCACAGCTACTCACCCGAAAGGGTCTCAAGGCTGAAGGGGGGGGGGGGGGGGGGGGGTGGTAGCTCCCAGAAGTTCACCGGGCTTCCGTCAAAGAGCCAGGTCTTGTGGTCCTTCAAGAGCTTGGGGAGTGATGGCATCTATCGGAGATGGAGAGGGAGGGATTCCCATGCCTTGGCAGCGAGGAGCGACCTCCTGCTCTTGTCTTCTTGATGCGAGGAACCGTCACAAGGGAGAGCTGGGCCGAGCGGAGGGATCGTTTGGGTGAGTGGAACATGAGACGGTGGTTCATGTAGGCATCTTTAATGCCGTACTGGGTGATATGCCCATCCCGAGACATGGGCCAGTGCTGAAATAATCCCTGTGTACGAGAAAAGGTCACAGCTCTTACCAGGAAATTACAGGCCCATTAGCCTTCTAGATGGGATGCAGAAGGTCCTTGCAAGGGTTATCTTAGATTGGCTTCAAGAGTGGATAGAAGCCTATGATGCCCTCAATTTTACAAGCAGGTTTTAGAAACCAAACTTCCACCATTGATCAGGTATTCCACCTCCTACTCCTCTACTGGAAAACGGCGGTGTTTGAAGGTGGTCGTTTTTGTAGATCTAGAATCTGCCTTTGACCTAGTTCCCTGGTTTAAACTCTGGTCTGTTATGTCTAATATGGGGTTCCACACTTACCTCTGTAATATTCTTAGGAGTTTGCATGAGAAGAACTTTGCACTGGTTCGATGTGGGAAACTAGGAGAGCTCTCTGAACCATTTCCAGTCACTAGGGGTGTCCGACGGGGCTGTGTATCGACTCCTACCCTCTTTTGTCTGTATATTAATGGTCTGGTTGATACCATGACCGAGGTCAGTAACAACAACGCTCCTAAGAGCTGCTCAACCAAAATCCCAGCACTGATATTCGCGGATGATTCCCTCCTTCTTTCAAAATCTCCCATGGGGATCCAATGGATACTCGATGGCTTCAATACCTTTTGTGTTGGGCGGGGCCTTGAGGTTAACGCTGCTAGGACAACATTTTATGTTTTTTAATTCTGCCCGCTCCACCAGGACCAATCCTGTGCTCGATAGAATTCCATTGGAGAGGTTCGCCATCTTTGATTACCTGGAAATCGCTCTCAATGAGCACATGGAATTGGGCTCGTCACATAGGGAAACAAAGGTTGGAATTATCTTAGCACAGATTACAGGTGGACTGGCCAAGGTTTACAGGTCATCTTCAAAGCTTCTTGGCCCTTTTGGAAATATAGAAAACCCCAATCGCTAGGAGCCATTACCTCTGGGGCAGAGCTATGGGGGAAATAAAATTGTTAAAGACATCGCATCTGTAGAAAATTCATGTTTTAGGGACCTAGTGAATCTTCCTCCTAGTACTCCCCTGACTCCGCTCCGATTAGATCTAGGGCCGACTCCCATCTTGGAGGTCATTGCCCTAAGCCCGCTCCTCTTTTGGAGGAGAATCTGGTCGACCCCTGAGTTGACACCAAATAGGCAAGCATTAGAAGAACTTCTGGAGACACCAGGGGCTAAGGGCCAGATGTAGGTAGCCCTTTACCGGTCGGAAACGTCCGAAAATACCGATTTTCGGCCGTTTCCGACCGGTAAAGGGCTATGGAGATGTAGGGGCCAAAAAAACATACCTTTTCGGTAATTTTACCGAATCGGTAATTTTACCGAATCGGTAAAATTACACAATCGGTAAATTTACCGATTCTGTACATTTTACCGATTCAGTAAATTTACCATTCGGTAAAAATACCGAAAATGTATTTTGTGATGTAGGTAGCACTTCTAACAGTGGTACAGGGCCTTTAGAATTCGGTATTTACCATGCAATACAATTGCATGGTAAATTACAAATTCTTGTGTACATGCACATCTGTGCATGTACACCTGTGCCACACCTGTGCCACACCTGTGCCTGTGCCTTAGGGCATGTCTGTGTGCCACATGGCGCAAAAGCCAGTTAAAGGGGTGCAACAGGGTGTCAAAGTGACACCCTGTCCCCCTTAGCAATTCGGTATTTTTACCGATTCGGTAAATACCGAATCAGTATTTGCTATTAAATCCTATGGGCTTCAAGGCCCATAGGATTCAATAGCAAATACCGATTCGGTATTTACCGAATCGGTAAATACCGAATTTTACCGATTTGGTAAAAAATACCGAATCTTTACCTACATCTAATTTACAGATTCATAAATACTGAATCGGTAAAATTCGGTATTTATGAATCGGTAAATGAGATTTACCTACATCTGGCCCTAAAAGTCTTCCCTGGTTATCCCATCTCAGGGTCACTCTCACTAGCATAGGATTGGCTTCTCTATGGGAAGACCCATTAGCCGTCTCTTCTGTGATGTCTAGGATGAAGCTGGTGGATTGCTCCAGGGCCTCAAGACATTCCTCTCCCACGAGGAGTTCAACCGCAGGCACCTTAATGTGGAATTTTATACAGATTAAAGATGTCTATAGATACAAGAATTTTCTGGGCGGATTCAGCCAGCACGAGCCGGGAAGCTATATTTGCAGTTTGATTTGAAATTAAAACAGCATTTATTGAGCACATAGCTACCTGAAGGCACCCCAGCTCTTGCAGCAAGACAGCGAGGAGCTAAATGTTTAAAGAGGGGCATTTTGGAACAGCTACGTTCTGAGGAGTTTCCGAACAGGGAGGAGACCTGACTGACCGAAGATGTACAGGGAGAGTATGAAAGAGTCTGGCTAGGTTGTACATGAAGGACTTTCCTCTACATCTCACCCTTTTAACTTTGGGGGTTACGGACAAATTTAAAGTAGTAGAGCATAGACATCTCATGGGGTGGTAGAAGGGGAAGAGAGACTCATTAATTGAGGGGCCCTTCCCCCATAAGGATTTGTGTGCGATGCACAGAGATTTGAACTTTATTCTATCTGAGTTTGGAAGCCAATGTAATGTCTTCAAGACTGACCTGGCCGACTGACTTCTGGGAGTACCAAGTAGCAGCCGAGCGGCTCAGTTCTGAACGCCTTGGAGTTTCCTTATCGTTGAGTTAGGAGCTCCCAAATAGAGGGAGTTCCCGTAGTCCAATCGAGAGATGACCAGGGCCTGAACCATGATTCTTCTTGCTCTTATAGGAAGGAGACAAAGGATTTTCCGCAGGAGTCTGAGAATGCCATAGCAGGCCCCGGCCAGCATCACTGCTTGGTGGTCGAATTTAAAGGATTTGTCCAGAAAGACACCTAGGCTTTTGATTTTAGTATTAGAGGTGGGGGCAGGGCCAAGGCAGCGAGGCCAAGCTAATTTTGGCTCCATACTGGGAGAGGTGTGGCGCCGTGGCCAGGGCAGCTGACACTGGAATCTGGGGATCACGGTTCGATTCCCGGCGCCGGTGGTAGATTAGCTCAGCACCATGTGACTCTGGGCAAGAGCTTGCTTAATCTTCCCGATGGCCCCCCAGTGCCTGGAGACCCTTACGGGTGATTGTTTGTGCTTTACAAATGTGTATTATTATTATTATTATTATTACTCAGAGTTGCCAAGTAGCATTAGGTCTGTTCTTCCTCCATTTAGTTTAAGACAGGAGTGGTCCATCCATGAGGCCACTTTCTCTAAGCAAGCTTCCAGGTCGGATGGGGTGCTCTGGTGGTGGTTGAGAACAACCACCAACTGTGCATCGTCGGCATATGTGACAATTTTGATCCCATATGGCAAAATAATATCTGCGAGCGGTTTCATGTATCCATTAAATAGTGTGGGGTTCAGGAAGGAACCCTGAGGCTCTCCGCAGCTGAGCGGCAAGTTCTTAGAAAGAGAGTCTCATGCAAATACCTGGAATTATCTACCATATAAATAGGACCTGAGCCAGGTGAGGCACCACCAGAGACTCCAACCCTACTAAGTCTGTTTAAAAGAATTTCAAAGTTAACCGTGTCAAATGCAGGACTTACGTCGAGGAGGATGATGAATACTGCTCCTCCCCGATCAAGAATTCTCTTGGATTCTTCCACCACAGCCAGCAGAACAGTTTTTGTGAGTAGTGTAGAAGTTTATGAGTTTCCAGGAAGTTTCTCTAGGATCTTACGGAGCCCAGGGAGCAAGGAGATAGGGCGGTAGTTACCCAGAACAGCAGGGTTTAGGCAAGGCTTTTGAAGCAAAGCCTTCACCATGGCATGCTTCTAGGGGGCTGGAACTAAGCCAGAAGAAATGGATAGGTTTATCACCTCTAATATAACTGGAAGCACTACTTCTTTGACTTTGCATAGGAAGTGTAGGGATGCTGGGTCGAGAGGGGAGTCTGATTTTTTTAGTAGAGAGAGGGGATTTCTCAGTTGCTAGTGGGTCAATAGGGCACATGATACTAGGAAAGGTATTATAGATGTCTTGAATTTTTCCGTGGAAAAATTCAGCCAGTTCATTGCAGCGGGCAGACGAGACAATTTGTTCTGTGTCTGAGGGTGGAAGCTCTAGAAGGTTCTTTGCGATTACCCGGGGGGTGTTGGATGCAGAGTTAATTTTTCCTTCATAATAAAGTGCTTGTGCTTTCTTTATTTCCAGCTGGTAGAGTTTTATAGATTCTCTATATTTTAGTTTACTTGGTTCATTGTACTCTGTCCTCCATTTCCTCTCCAGTCTCTTGCAGATTTGTTTTAGTGACAGAGTTTAGGTGAGTACCATGATGACCTTCTCTCTCTCACACTTTTTTGTAGCTAGAAGTAACAGGGACGACTGTGTCGAGTGAAGACTCCATCCAGTGAGTAAAGTTTGCATTTGTTTTAAAAACTTGTTTTTATTTAGCAACATTGCATCATATCACAACTTAGACATTTATCGTATACATTTTATATGAAAAGCCCTTCATACTTTTTTGTTCGTGTTTCCCTAGTTAACCCGCTGTCAACCAGTGAGTAAAGTTTTCTAAGGCTAAGACATGGCTGAGGTCTTATTTAGGCTTAGAGTTTTCAAAAGCAGTGATCCAGGATTCAACAGAAAGCTTGGACCAAGGACGGTCTCTCCTTATAATGGGATCAGTGATAGTGGGTGGAGATACTGGCTTCAGTGAGATGGGAATTAAAAAGTGATCCGACCAAGGCACGGGAAGAGGATCGCCCGCTGACAGCTCAGCGTTGTTGGAAAAAAGAGTGTCTACGGTATGGCCTTTCTTGTGTGTGGGGCCTTTCACTTTTTGTGACCGCTGAATAGCAGATAGATCGAGGGAAAGATTAGAGGCGTCTGCACTATTTGGATCATTAAAGTGTAGATTAAAATCGCCCAGAAGAGGGATATTAGGGGAAGAGCTGACTACGGGAGCTGATATTTCAGGGAGAGAGTTAAGATTTAAAATGAATTTAAAATGAACTCCAGTCATCCACTGAAACTCGCTGCCATAAACAGAAGCCCAGTGTGCACCTTTCAGTGTGGCTTTGACTAGGTGAGGCATGGAGTATGTAGAAAACCAATATTTTCCTAGATCAATTTGTGTCAACAATTGTTTTATGTAGAGCAGCCTTTTTATTTCAAAACATCTCCCCAGTAAAGCCCCCTCCTCCTGGGCTCCATGGCGGTCCTCCAACTCTATGGAGTGCTCCAGCACAGTAATGGTCTTCAGTGAGCTGTATGTTTTATTGAGTTGAGACCCAGATCTCTTCTTAGTGGTATTAGAGGAGTTTTAATGGGGAGATTGGTTTTAGCTCTTACAAAGTTGTTCTCTGCAGATCCCAGTGTATTAACCCCTTCCATGCTGGTGACGGCTCCCGTCCGTCAGGGTGCACAGTGCTCGTGTGCTGATGACGGCCGGGAGCCATCACGACCACGCCCGCGATCGGAATGTGCCGCACAGGAGCTGAATTCCAACCGCAGGCAAGGGGTTAAGGCTAGAGATGCCCCATAATTTGGCTCCATAGAGTGCCCTACTCTCACTACTCTCGGCTCCCACTTATGATGGCAAATTTATTTGTTGCGGATCAACATAAATGTTATTGGAAATTGTCAAATCCTGTAATATAATGCTCAAACACAGTGAATACCATTGATAATTATAATGACTATATTATTTTATTGTGTAGGTGGACACCAGCCATTTGATGCGGTTGAAATAGCCAGCTTTATTGATCCTCCAGCAGAAGGTTTGTGGTCTAAATCTTATCTCACAGCTTTATAGCAAACAATTGGCCATATTCAGCACTGGGGGATTGTTGTGGGTGATAGAAAGGGCAATGGGACAGGGTTGCCCACTGACTGTCACTGTCTGCATTTGGAATAGAGGTCTTGCTCTTCCACCTCCGTGATGTCTTACCAGAACTGGGGGATACGCTTGTGTGGAACTGCACATATAATGTAAATGTACGCCGACTTCACAGTAAGGTAGTTGAAGACCCTGCATGTGTCTGTTCATCATCTGTTCTGGACCCTGGGGAGATTTTGCTCTGCCTTCGAATTGTATATTGATAAAGTTTAAATGGCGCTGATCCCACGTACAGCCTTGATGGGACGTGAGGCAGCTCTCTGAGTTAGGATTGCCCTGGCAGACATAGAATGTCCTCTCTTGTGGTTTTGATTGACTGACACCCCAGAGAAACAGTATTGGGAAAACATGGCCAGAGTTGAGACTGCGCAAATTGGACTACAATCCTCCTCGCTCGTGGTTATGGGGCCGTGTACCCCTCAGCAAGATGGCTCCTGTCAAGTAAATGTGCCTGATGACTACATCTGCCTTTGTGGAGTGCAAAGCCAATCCTGACCTCCCTGGTCTGGGCCGGTCACAGAAGTATGGTTAGGCTCATAACTATGAAATAACACAATGAGGTGGGTGACTTTGGGCCACATACCCTACAGCTGCTCTATATGTCTGCCTTTGTGCGCTATGCTGCGCTGTGGTGTGCGGACATCATGCCCTGGTTGTATTAGCCCCTCTGAGTGGACAAATTAGGGCTATGTTCCTCTTGGGTACCTTCTGAGGGGCTCCTGAAGCACCGCAGTGCTGCATTTCATAGCACAACTGGGTGCAAGGTACTGGGAACGGGAAGTGTAACACTTCTTGCAGCATACACCATGCGTCCAATTCTTTAGTATATAGTGAGTAAGATACCTTCAATAATTACAAGAGTTGATGACCTTGCAAATTTGGACTGACAGGATCTGCCAGACCCCCCTGGGTGATCTGTGTGATATGGGAACGTTCCTACTATTGACAAAGGCCAGCTTCTTAACTATGTATACCAGTTCCAGTCAGGGCCAGACTGGGAACCAAAACCGGCCCCGGCAAAGTGCTCGACCGGCCCCCCTCGGGGGATTGGGGGTGCCGCCGAGCTCTTTGCGGGGCGGTTTTTGGCCAATTTTGTGTCAGGGCCGATTTTGCAGCTATGCTGCATAAACGGCCCTGTAACAAAAACGGCCCCCAGGGGCTCAAAACTGGCCCCACCCTTGCGGCGCACCTGGGTATTGCCCTGTGCCCTCAACGGCCAGTCCGGCCCTGGTTCCAGTTCCTGAATTATGAAAAAATGTCCAGGATTTAAAGTGGGGTTTGCTACAACCAACAGGAATCCATGCCTTCCCAAACTTTAAATCTTGACATGGGGTCTGACAGTGGAGTAAATAGCACACCTCTGCGCCCTTAAAATACAATATTACATGCACATCCCTCTAGCTTCAAACCTAGTGGGAAGGTGATGTTGTAGAACCACTGAATGTGATCGAGTGGAATGGGACATGCACATTTTTGCAGGGGGTGGTAGCTTGCAGTTTGCCCTTCAAAAAAACCTACCTGGTATCCCTCTGTCTATCACCGTCTGTCTCCCTCCCTCTATCTGTCTCCCTCTCTGTCTCCCTCTCTCCCTCTCCCTTTCTCTCTTTCTCCCTCTCTCTCTGTCTCCCTCTCTCACTGTCTCCCTCCCTCTGTTTCACTCTCTCCCTCTCCCTCCGTCTGTCACCCTCCGTCTCCATCTCTGTCTGTCTCAGTCTCTGCCTCTATCTGGCTGTCCCTGTCCCTATCTGTCTGTCTGTCCCTGTCTGTCTCTGGCTGTCCCTGTCTCCCTCCCTCTGTCTCACTCTCCGTCTCTCTGTCTCTGCCTCTATCTGTCTTCCCCTGTCCCTGTCTCTTCCTCTATCTGTCTCTGTCTGTCCCTGTCTCTATCTCTATCTCTGTCTGTCTGTCTCCCCCCTATCTCTCTCTCTCCACCTGTCTCCCTCTCTCTGTCTCCCTCTGTCTCTGTTTACCTCCCTGTCTCCCTCCCTCTTCCTCCCTCTGTCTCCCTCTATCTGTTTCCCTCTCCCTCCCTCTGTCTCCCTCTCTCTCTCTCTTTGTCTCCCACGGTTTCCCTCTCTCTCTGTATCCTTCCCTCTGTCTGTCTCCCTCTGTCTCCCTCCCTCTGTCTCCCTCCCTCCCTCTGTCTGTCGCCCTCTGCATCTCTCTCTGTCTCCCTCCTGAAGTTCTGGACTTTTAGAGTCCGGAGGTGTCAGGGAAGCAACACCCTAAATGACCCCTGAGTTCCACCTGTCTTGGTGCACAAATAAACAGAGACTCGGGCTTCTCGGTGGCGACCAATAAACAGTATACCAACAATAATTATTTATATGCACCCGGTATTCGATCACGACTTCATGACAGTTTTCTATACATGTATTGGTCCGCCTTATTGTAAAAAGTGTTGCCTCCCCCTAGTAAAAGGCCAGAGGGGAGAAAGCTGAATACGAAGGAGAAGATGGTAAAGTAAGATAAGGGGTGTTTGTGGGTCATAAACGGGCACGGCATCTGCTTACAGTCATACACTTATAATCAGGCAGAACGAACACAAAGAACCAGTATGGTGAGGCTGGCTCCTGGGAAAAGGGCAGTTTCCTGCCGAGTCAGGCGGCATCTGTGTTCTCACTTTAGGGCCTACGTGTCCCTTGCAAGGTGATTCAGGCAGGGTTATTGCTCGGTCATTGACTGCATGAGGGCTAGCGACAAAATGGAGGCCGTATACAAAATGGATGCCGTGGGTTCACAACAGAATGCCCTACCATAGTGCATCCATGCCAGTAGCGCAGCGAAAACACTGTACTATGCTAAATGGACCATTTACGGTTCTTCGGTACCAAAATCGTCTCGGTACCACGATGCCGAAAACACGGGTTCGGATCGCACAGAACCTCAGACCGTCCTTTTGCCCTTACTCAGGCAATGCCTTAGTCTTCATCAGAGTCTATCTCTATCTTCATCAGGTCACTGACGTATTGCTGAAGCATTATTCTATCACGTGACGAATCTCCTAGAACAGAGGGTTTTCTCACACATGTTGCAGCACAGAGGCTACACAAGGCAGGACCACACTGAACAATGAGACAGCACGAAAATAGAAACACTAAAACAACGCCAATGACCATCAGAACCTTCCATCCCCACGCAGAAAACAGATTCCAAAACCATCCCATCAGTGACCAATTGCCTTCATCTACGTGAGTAGAATCAGCAATCTTGTGTAACCTAGAGATGGCCTCGTACACCGTTGGAGCATTATTAGGAATGAAAACGCAGCAACTCGATTGCATCATCTTACATACCCCACCTCGATCTGCAAGTATCACATCTAGTACCATACGGTTCTGTAACGTCATGAGACGATCCGCTTGGAGCTCGGCTGTCAGGTTACTAAGGGCACCAGAAGTTTCTGTGATAGTAGATTCAACTACCCGTGTTAGCTGACGTAGGTTTCTACTATTGGCCATAGGGCCCCAGAACGGAAGGAAACCGTTGAAAAAGTATCCTTTTCATCAAAGACACCTCTCACAACTCTTGTTTTGTGATAGTCAGGTGCTGCAGTGTATGTTGGAGGTAACAGCCGTGCAATATAACATGAGCCTGAAAAGTCGGCAGGCAACCATGTATACGCTCGGTCCTGGCAGACAAAATAAGTACCCTTAGCTGCTACAAATGTAGGGGAAGATTGTGATGGGAAGACATATGTCTCAACGCAATCACTCTTCCCTAACCGAGCTCTCGGATTCCTCCCAACCCCTTGCAAACAGACTTGACCTTGGCGGGGTACGATCCAAATTGGAGTTGAGCTTTTATGCTTGTTCTCACCCAAACTAATGCCATACTACGTAGCATTCCATCTTAGATAGACTTGTAACTCATCCTTGGGAATAATCGGAGTGTTATTAACATCTTTTACCATGTCAATAATTCCCTTTACCAGAGCTCTGTTGGCAGAGTCATATCTAGTGGAACGTGGAGGTCGCGGGGGATAGGTCTCAAGGGCAAAGGCAAACATGCTCTGGAATGCCCAAAATGATCCATTATAGCTAAAAGGCAGGACTAGATATGGGATACCTTTGTTCATGGTATGTGGTATCAGACCGCATACCCAGCAGTTAGTTGTATTTACTACCAGTTGGTGTTGGTGCAAGAGCTGAATGAAAGTGTTGTTGATAAATTCAAAGCGTCGAGCTTGCTCATGTGAGGGAAGAAGATGAAAGGAATGAGGAGAAGGAACAGTGGGAGGAACTGAAACATGGGGAGGCAACGTGGAGGAGACAGATATGAAAATTAACTGGATGCCTAAAATACTTCCGCCCACCAAAGTCAATAAACCAGTTAAAAACGTTAAAGAACACAGAACTAAAAAACATTTGCTACGCAAAATTGTATGCAACTTTGTTCTTTGACGGTTGATTGCATTCACTCATCGTAGCTCAGGAAGCTCCATCTTCTACAACCGTTCGCAACGGATGGTTTGTACCTAATCAAAAATGCTTCTGTCTACCCCGGGAGTTCCCAAAATAAACAGAAGGACCGACCTTGTGTCTGGCCCCTTGCAAGTCAAACTAGGCACACGTTACGACCCTACGGCTACCCAGATGGCAGGTTAGAAACAAATAAAAGAGAAAAATAAAAAGACAAAAACCACAGAGCAAACTTCCTGTCTGACAATAATACAGTGAGATCAAAAGTATACGGAAAATCAATTAGACAGTATTATTGTTTTGGAGAGAGTGAACGCAAATTGTATCGATGCTTAGTATGTCTTGTTTGATCATGAAACAATGGATCTGGAGATGGTGTAGTATTGTTCAAATTCACTGGTGGCAAATGTTCAGGTTGTGTAATGTTCGAATTAGAATTCAACAAAACAGTTTCTAGTGCAACATCAGAAGGAGATGAATCAGCTTGTCTGTCCGTTATGTGCTGTGCATCACTGAAAGGGACAAGCCTAGGAACAAGTTCTGTCTCAGTTACACCAAATCCCTGTCTAACCCAGGAATCGTAGGGGAGTGGGAGAGGCACATGCTTCGTATGGGTAGCGTGGACCCAGTTTTTTCGTCCGGCAAGTCATACAGCAGTTCGTGTGGCCAGGAGAACTTGGAAAGGTCCAACAAATCTCGGATTCAGATTCCGGGTTCGTCCAAAATTTCGGACCAAAACAAAATCTCCGGGTTTCAGTGAGTGTCCCGGACCCTACGTCGGTTTAGGCAAGGATTCGAATACCTGTTGATGAATAAGACTCAATTTAGTGGTCAGGTCACACAGATTATCAATCTACATGGGATACTCGATCTGCTTGAACTCCTTGGGCCTAGGAACACCCCAAATGTTGGCAGGATGGCCGAACACAATCTCATATGGACTAAGTCCTACTCGAGAGTGTACAGTCGCCCTGGTAGACAGTAAAGCTAGAGGGAGTGCATCAGGCCAAGTTAAACCAGTGGAAGCTTGGATTTTCGCGAGTTTAAGCTTTAAGGTACCATTGTACCCTTCAACCAAACCTGGTTCGCACTGTGGAACTTTTGCTTAATTCCCAAACCTGCACACACACTCCAATCCCATCATTCTTCCACACTGGAGCTAACATTTTACTAATTCCTTTCCTACTGATGTGTGCCAATCCATGTGCCATAGTCACTACTGCAAGCACATACGCATCAGGTAACATCCATCGATGACATTCCGACAAAACAGTCCAACATCCATTCGAGTCTAATCTACTCGTTTTCTCCTTCCATACGTTCTTCTCACTCTCAGTCGCTTCATTCTGTATAGCTTTCACACTTTCGATCGTACTCTCACACATTCCAGTTTCATTGGTCCATCTTGCATTATTCATGACATACATTTCACTCATCATATTCTTGGCTGTCTCTTTAGCAACCTCATCAGCAAATGCATTCCCACGACCAATATCATCTGTGATCTTCCGATGGGCACTACATTTTACAATTGCCACTTGCTTCGGCAAGGTCAGAGATTCCAACAAATCATTCACTAACTGTCCGTGCTGGATCTTAGTTCCATGAGAGGTTAAAAACCCTCTCTCTTTCCACAGAAGACCAAAACTATGTGCTACGCCGAAAGCGTACTGACTATCGGTAAACACATTCACCCTCTTTCCCTCAGCTAAAACACATGCTCTTGTTAATGCGATCAATTCTGCTGCCTGTGCAGAATTCTGTCTCACTCTTGCAGTTTCAACAATCATGCTCAATGTCGTTATTGCATACGCACTAGTTACATCGCCATTCGGCAATTTAAAGCACGAGCCATCTACGTACAAGATACCATCCGGATCGGGCAACGGAGTATCTTTTAAATCAATCCGTCCTTTTGTCTCTTCCTCAGTTCTGAAATAAGAATCATGAGGTTCTGAATCACTCGACTCCAGAGTAGTCGGCAACAACGTTGCTGGATTCAGTATATTGTATCGCTTGATCTGAATGTGACTTGCCAAAAGCGTCAACCCATAGCCTGATAATCTAGCACTGGTGAGGTGCTGAGTTTTCGTCCGATTCATGAGGGTATCCACGGCATGTGGAACCATGACCACTAACATGCTGTTCATGACCAGTCCAGCAGACTGTCGAATAGATACTGCAGCTGCCGCTGTAGCTCTCAAGCAACTCGGCAACGCTCTGGCTACTGGGTCTAGTGTGGACGAGAAGTACGCACAAGGCCGTTGCTTGTCACCAAATTGTTGCGTCAAGACACTCAATGCACAACCTTCCAGTTCATGAACATACAATGTGAACGGCTTACTGTAATCAGGAGTGCCCAACACAGGAGCTGAACACAATCCATTACGTAAATCAGAAAAACTCTGTTGACATTCATCAGACCATGGCAAAGGAGTCGGAACACCCTTTCCAGTCAGAGCCACTAAAGGCTTGGCCAAAAGAGAAAAATTAGGGATCCATTGTCGGCAATATGACGTAATACCCAAAAACGCACGCACTTCTCTCTGTGTGCTCGGTACAGTCATCTGTGAAATCGCATTAATTCTCTCTGGGGTCAACCTTCTCCCGTCCTTTGACAAGAGATGACCTAAGTAGGTTACTTCTTGACAACAATATTGCAATTTAGAGGGTGACACTTTGTGGTGAAAGTCAGACAAGTGATGTAACAACGAGATTGTAGCTGCTTTGCAAGTTTCCTCGTCATCGGCAGCCACTAAAAGGTCATCTACATATTGGACAAGAGCAGCACCAGGAGGAAGGACAAAAGCACCTAACTGACTTTTTAATGCTTGACTGTAAATTGAAGGGCTCTCACAGTAGCCCTGTGGAGCACGCTTGAATCTGAAGCTGCGTCCACCCAAACAGAAGCCAAAAATGTCTCTACTTTCTTCGGCTATCGGAATGCTGAAGAAGGCATTCTTCAAGTCGATCACTGAAAACCATGTTGCAGAAGCAGGAATCAATGTCAATAGTACGGTGATGTCTGGGACCACAGGGAACTGTGGAACCACAATCTTATTAACCTCTCTAAGGTCGATCACAAATCTGTAGACTGGGGGTTTGGAAGGATCAGTGCGTTTCAAGATCGGTAAAACAGGAATGTTACATATATTTCCTCTAGTTTCTTCTATCACATCTTTCTGGATCAAATCCTGTATGATCAGTAAAAGCGCACGTTCACCTTCATTTGAAATCTTGTACTGTGGGATTCGTGGCATTCTAACATTTGCTCTCAAAGAAACCACATAAGGGGGTATTTCTAACAGACCTACATCATTAGGACCAGTCGCCCAAAGAGTTTTAGGGAGAGAACGCAACTCCGGTGGGAGCTTATCCATCGACAAATACATCGGAGAGATGACTCTCTTACCCAATGTAAGCTGTACTCCCGAAGGAGAACAGTACAGTGTCGCATGCAGGCGTTTTAACAAATCTAAACCAAGCAGATTCTCGTTACAACCAGTCGTTAAAATCAAGGGAGCCTCTAGATGACGTGGCCCAACAGAAATAGACAAAGGACTAGAGACAGGGTTATGAACAGGGGCGCCTGAAAATCCTACTGAGATATTCGTTAAACCAGACAAAGGTGCGCCAGGGAGTTTCGAATGCATAATTGAACTTTTTGCCGCACCAGTGTCTAGCAGAAAAGGTTCAACCACGCCCGATGTAGTAACTGCAACATAAGGTCCATTCTGATCGACTGGAATAGCTACTACTCCCTCTCTTTGTCTATGGCTGTCCTAATATTCAGAATACTGAACTTCCTCGCTTCCTTCATAATATTCTTCATCAAGGTACTGTGTAGATCTGCCTGACTGTGCATTTTGCTGATCGAAAACGTTGGAGGAGCGTTCTGTCTGCGCAGGCGCAACTCCACGACCTTGTCCTCTAGGCGCTTGTGAAAAACCACCACGACCTCTCTGAGCTGGAATACCACTAGTTTGAGGATGCAAGACTGGACAATCATTCTTATAATGACCCTCCTTCTTGCAGTAAGCACACTGATTCCATGCCAATTGTTGTCGGGGTATATTACCATAATCAGGTCTCTGAGACATTCCCTGCTGAAACGAAGACTGCTGCTGAAACTGTGGTCGCTGCTGAAAATCTGCCTGATTCATGCGAGGCGGATATGCTTGCTGCAAAAGAACTTTAGTCTTAAGTTCTTTCGTCTTTCGCTCTGATTTCTCCTTATCTTCTTTGTCTCTATTCTCATAAGACTGCGCAGTCGCAAGTATTTAAGCTGTCGTAGACACTGCCCAAGCACTTTCCGAATCTTTTAACTTCCTACATAACTCGGGCAATAAATTAAAAACAAATTTGTCAACGAACAGTCTTTGACCACCTTCGGTGCTCATGTCCTGTCCACTATGATCCACAAAAGTTTCCTCGAACCTTGTGAAAAAATCAGAGACGCTTTCATCTTTCTTTTGCTTACAGGCAGACAATTTATCCCAGTTAACACGTAATGCTGGCATCAGTGTTTTCATCAACTTGTAGTGTAGTTCCTAGTTTCCCACTAGGCCCTGCGCATTGGAATAACATAAACAGTAGTATCGACGTGGAACTGCTTATATTCCAGGCCTCCACTGACTATGCTAAACTTAATTGGGTTGTGTTACCAACTAGCTCAGAGGTCACTGGAAACTTTCTTCTCTGTATAGGAAGTGATCAGCTTCCTTGGCACAGACAAGAAGGGATTCAGCTTTCCAACAACCGTGCAACATGACAACTTTGCTCCTCAGATCAAGAGTCGATCTCTAGGGTCGTGTGAAACAATAGACATAGATTTCACTCAGTCAGTCTAGTGCAGTTTACTTTCACAGTATGTAGAGAATAGAGAGACGGGCGTTTATCAATAAAGGGTTAACATTTATTGAACAGTCTTTCTTCTCATACAAGAGAAATGTATTGCCACAATTGCAATAACTGTTATTATAAAAAGTACGTACAGTAAGATAAGTATTGCGAAATAGAACTGTAAAAGCATTGATATGGTTTCTTAGCCATACAATGGTTTAAAAGTAATAAAACATATATACAGTCATATATACATTTAGGCTAACATACTCAACTGGTGCTTCTAACTAAGCCTACCCCAGTGTGCCTGACCTAAGCCTAACACGTGAGAAGGGGAGTAAGTAAGTAGCTTAAGTTAAGTTGGTTTTGCCAAGGTTTGTTTCAAGAATTCTCGTCTAAGGGTTTAGTCAACACCATACCTCTGAATAGAATGATGGAGGATTGGTATCTCCTTCAGGGGTCTCTCTCGATATCCCAGTCACCTGCGAGGGTAAACTGGAAGCGCCGGGACTGGATTTCTCTGCACGAGAAAGGCAGCGGCTTCTCTCAGCGCGTCGAGGAAGGAGGGGGGACAGCGTCCGCGGGCAGCTGGGCTGGATGTCTTCGCAGAGGACGGCTGCACGGCTCCTCAAGCGTACTGCACCATAGGTCGCGCTGTAGCGGCGATAATGGTAATCAGTAGCTTCACCACCACAGGATAGCAGGCTGCAGCGACAGAGTGCTAGTTTTTACCAACACGGGGTCATGCAGGCAGCTGGCATCAGCAACATGTTCGCTCATTGCTTAAGGCAACGTTGGTAATATTTATACCTGACAGGTGCCGGGTTTGACGCAAGTTTGCTGGACATAAGACGTCAATTAAAGATGTCACTAGGAAGTGATAGTTATCAGTTGCTCATTAGAGTTCCATTACTAATCAAAACATAGCAAGCGGGGATTTCCAGGTTTGCTAAGTTTTTATCTTGTTGAAGAACTCGGAGTGTTATCTAGGAATATCAGATAGTGACTGCTGCTCTGTCATTGCACTAATTGGTCGCAAAGGAAGTAGCAGAGAGTCATGCTGGAATGTGGCTCTGTGGCTCTGCTCGTGTGAGGCCAGAGATGACTTTTCAGAAAATCGCACTTGAACGGTTATGCCAATATAGGGAAAAAGGGGCTTTATAGCCGAATAGGGGCATAAGGTCACAGTATCGATCAGGAACCTAGATAAGCACATGACACCCACTCCACGAATTCATGTCCATCAAAATTACTAAAACTAAGCAATTAGATGCATGTGTAACATTGCCCACCCCAAAATACATAAATGCATTCGAAATAGGCGTACTTGCAATACATGGAATTTAGGTACTGTACGTTTTTTAAAGCATAGTAATCATTCAAAAAATTATTGCATGAAATCAATGAACGATTATGCATAAAGAATTACACATGAAGTATCTCTGACAGAAGAAATGCGAGATAAATCATCACATAAAAATGCATTGTAATAATATGTGTGCTAGAGGCTGGTGTTATGTTGTTATGTCTCTAGATGTGTTTTTTAGAAATAGAAGTGTGAAGCTTCTGTTCTCTAAGAATAGTTTTTACGTTAAGCTAAGAATTGTTCGTGCCAAAAGGAGAGGGTCAATATTAAAAAATTGTCCAATTCAAAGAAAAATCAGTTTACCAAAGCTCCTGGCAGTTTTATGTTGATCAAAACTGAAGGCCGAATTCAGAGTTCATGGGAACGCCGTGTGTCGGAAAGCTTTTCAAAAGTTATTGTTTCTCTGTGGGTGAGAACATCGTATCAGACAGGCTCGCAAAGAATTGGTCTACAAAATCAGGTGATAGTTCAACCAAATTAGATAGCGCTGTAACTTGGCAGGTGTGAGAATGATTGCTGTCATCGAAGACAGGACCAGCCCTGCTCACAGAACGTTGTACCTGGATGATGTTGCTTTTGTCACTCGCTCCACTGTTACCACTTGGCTGTAGTACAGGAGTCTCCACGAATGCCGTCATCAGGATTGGTAGCCGCTGGGGACAACACAATGCGTGAGCCGTTATTGGACTGAGCAAAGTATCGACGTCCATTGGTACTGCTGATGGAAGTGAAAGACAGATGTCCAACACGCATTCATCGCCGCAAAGCATACACCGTAGCACAGGTAAAATGCAATTTTGCCATATTGGTCTGAATGAAAGGAACCAGGTCATGTTTAGATCTCTCAGCCTGGCCAATCCGAGGACGTTAGTTATCCTGTCCCTGTAGCGCATTGCTAGGATTGTTTCTTCCATTCCCATGGGAGCTATGTCTGAGCCGAGGCTTGCCATAACGTAGCAGGAGGGTCAAAAATAGAATCCCTGCGATGAGTCCAAAAAATAGTGGAATACCACCAAAGATGGAGTGCACAAAATTAGGAAAGATTCCCAAAATTGCCTGGAAGGGTGTTAGCAGTCCCGTAAAGACTGTCTTAAATATGCTTGGGATGCTTGTAGCACTAGACATGTTAAGGAGTTGGTCGAGCATTTGTACGAAATGCACGGGGCAATTTGTTGATAAAAGGTCATGGACCTCAGTAGCCGTCCTTGCGACTAGAAGATCATTCGTCTCTTTAGATGACGTTATAGGCACTGTTGTCTGTAAAAGCACAGATTTCATTTTGCTTAATGTATCAATTCGTATAGAATAGAGATTCAGACGAGGCCAGAGGGGAGTCACTAAGTCTGGAGGCCCGCTCGGGAACAATGCTTGCATGCAACATTTGACCATGGACGTTACTTGTACTAGATAACTTTTTCCGGGCGCGAGGCCACAGCACCTGTGATCCGTTCTTAGAATGTAACTCCAGTTTGCGAGTTGCATAAAGAAGGGCTCTATCTGAGTTGCAGGTGTGACTAGCTGGTGGCATGAAAGGTTGTTTGAATTGCCATCACATGCTCTGTGTAAATTAATACCCTGACACAAAAGTATACCGCTTAGTGAGTGTTTACAATTTTCACCACTAAGAAATACATTTTTGTCGCTGTCACTATAGCAAGAATGAGTGTATGGTAATTTCCATTCGGATTTAACATATCCCTTACCCAATTGTTCATACTGGCCAGCAGGTATGTATTCAAGGCACTTTTTAAAGCGGAAAGTTGTTATCGGAATTGTGATAATTCCGTGTATTATCCATTCAATGACAGGACTCTCTGACATTGTCAATGGTAATCTCTCGAGTTTCTCGATGCTCAAGATTGTATAGTCTGCTCCTTTCTGTGCCAAACTGATCTGTTTATCAGTAAGGTTAAAAATGGAAAATAATGACGTTGTGTTTATCAGACGCCAAGGCACATAGCCTGAACGAAGATTTTGCAGCGTCCAGCCTAATTCTATAATAGAGCGTAATTGAGACTGGCCATGTTGTAACATTAGCAAATCTCTGTCTATCACATCAAAGGCAGAGGATACAATATTGTCCAAAGAATATATTCTGGAAGACAGAGTCATTAACCCATTGTCTACCACAGAAAGTGATTTTTCCAAATTAATACGATCAATTTCTCGTATTTTTTCAGCAGTTTCAATTTGCTTTACTTTCCAAGCCTCGTTGTAAGCAGCATAGATGCTGGTCGCTATGAAACGCTTTTGACGCTGTTTGCGTGGTCCAAAAATGAAATCGCGCAAATCAGCACCATCTTTTAATAAAGACAAGTGTTGCTTAATTTCAGCCAGTGTGGATGTAGTTAGCCATTCTAGGCAGAGTTTCCCTACACTGTATGTGGTTATAATTCCTGGATGTTGTCTCTGGGAGTATCTAGAGTCTAATCTGGTCATTTTTAAACCCTGTGTTTTATTCAGGAATCTATCTTGACAGCTATTTGTGTCTGTAGGCCAGATTAACCACTTTTTCCAATCAGGATGTGTTCTGTTGAAATTTAAAATGTGTGACACGTCTAACTCAATATCAGCTGTTGTATTTTCAGGTATTGGCTTTGGTATAGACGGTGTTTTCATTTCTTTGTTTTTGGCTAGGCCAAGACAAGATGTTTGGTGTACAGTGTCATTTAAAAATAACATTTGTTCTGGTATCATGCAGGTTCTAAATAGTGCTTCTATGCCTTGCACCTGCCAATCTTTTGTACCCCAAATTGTTTTCGTTTCAATATTATTTTTCCAATAATCAAAACCAAATGTCATCATTTTGTCATAAAATGCTTCTGAATATATCAATTTAGAATTTGTCAGCATTGTTTTCATTCCTGTTTTATCTAACAGTTTATAATAAAACGTTTCTGCATCACTGGTGTTAAACCCTGAGAAGTATTTGAATTTCTCAAAAAATGCTTTAGAACTGCTTTTAGGTGGTGTAGCACAATGTTCCCATTGATTATACATAAAAACATTTCTAGGCTGTGCAGATTTATGCAAGTAATGATCCCCATAGTGGGTGTAACAGAATAACTGCTCATAACTAGATGAACCTTGTAAATAATCATGATCAGTGAATCTAGCTGACATTACTAAATCAGACATCATGTCATTAATACTGTTAAAGTCCCAATCATCAGAGAATGTACTTGGTGTCACAAAGTCACTTAAGGAAACCTTTAGTTGATGAGGATACTTCAGGATTTCGACCGGACCATAGATCTCATAGTCTGTTTTCTCCCATACTACCCCACCAGGTATTGGAATTGCTGTGACATTTACTGTTGACAGTTCTCTTTTCTTTACGTGGGATGATCTGTGTGGTTTCAGGACTAGGTTGATGTTCTGACTTGCTGTGTCCATTGTAATATATTTTCCTTCAATGAATTTTCCCAAACACAGTACCATGATGAGCCAAAGCAGGAGGAAAAATACACCTAGACCGAACCAGAACTCTAGCCAAGGGGAAATGAGGTAGATTTCCTTCAGTTGATGAAAGAGTTCCGTTGCTTTTTCTTTAAAAGACTTTTTTGTTTCTGGCATCACTTCCGGGTCATTTAAATCTTCAGAGAAGTTGTCGAAGTTGATGAAATAACCAGAGGCAGTTCTGTCAATTGATGGGATTGTTCTTTCAATCTGTCTCTCGGTAGCACTTTCTGATGCCACATCATTGTAGACTGTTGTTGTTTCTTGACGAACTGTTTCAATCTGTGTTTCAAGAGGCACGAGTTCCATGGCATTATTGCATAGTCCTTCATTGTGCACTGCAGGCTGATCGAATGTGATTAGTCTTTCAGTTTGAACCTCTTGGATTGTTGCAAGTTTGGGTATTCTGTTGTTTCTTGGGAGTCCACTGGGCCTACTGTTGATTATAGGCCACATGCTTGTGGTTTTACCAGATCGATGGACACGGCTCTGTTCTCCTTTTTACCAGCAAGGGGCGGTAGCACAACTGATCTTGTTCCGGTGACTGCTAAGACAGGTACTGCTTTTCTGTAAGAAGGCCCAAATTCCTTCTTAACCGCGATCTTTTCTCTGACTAGATCCCCAATCTTTGGAATCCAGACAGGCCTTGCTGGGGCTGTTGCGGGTGGTGCCTCGTCAGTGGTACTTGGCTGTTGCTTTAACTTTATGTTGCTTAATGATTTTCTTGTTTCATTCAGTTCCTGTAAAACAGCCAAACGGTCTTTTACTTCAAACTGCGTTGTTTCTTTTTGTACCACTGACATCTGACTATCGAGGTCCTGAACGTTCATTCTTATTCCGAACAATAGTTCGTATGGGCTGAAACCTTTTAGAGAATTTCTTGGCATGTTGTTAAGACTAGTCTGGACACTTATTAAATGTTTGACCCACCCAGCGCCTGAACCTAATACCTTCGCTGTTATAGATTGCTTTACGTCCCGGTTTTTTCTTTCTATCACACTATTCCCTCCCGGGGTATGACTGACAAGAATACCACAACCCAATTCCCATGCTAGCCATGGCCCTCTTATAGGCTCGAGAGCTGAAAGCAGGACCCTGGTCAGAATGGAACGTGGTAATTGCGTATGTGCCGATATGGACTCGCTAATCTTTTATAACCGTTCTAGCGTCAGCCGAGCGCTGGTGGCCTCATTATTTTAAGTGCATTTCGTCTTAAACGTTGTACACTGGGACGCGCTTCTCTTCTTTGATTGCGCAGATAGACCGCCTTATGCTGTCTAGCAGGGATCCTGAAACTACACTGGCCTGTTCATTACTGCGATTTCTGTTGCAGTCTTCACAATTTTGAGCAAAACATTGAATATCTATACTCATTCCTGGCCACCAGTACTCTGATTGCAATTCTTTCAGAGAGGCTTTGATTGTTTGGTGTTTCAGACCCAACCCCATGTGTGCTTCCAGTAGGAGGAAGCCCCTCCTGCTCCTGTTTGGAATTACTCTATCCCCCACTCCAGGGATTCGAGCAAAAGGAACGGAGTTTGCATCGATTATGTATGCATAATTGAGTGGATAGTTTACGGGTAGTGCTGCACAGTCGCCTTTTACGGTCGTTTTTACTGCTAGCATGGTTTCCCCGTCTATATACTTATCTGTACGCTTTTTTGTGGCTACGGAAGCCGGTTTAGTTGCTTCCGCGGTGGCTGTATTAGCCAATGAATTCCCTGCAACGTGAACGCCATCACGTTGAAGACTCTGTGCGTGAATCACGTGAGTCTTTTGTAGTTCTTTGTGAAAAAGAGCTACTTGTTCCCAAAGCATTTTATGCTTTATTGTGGCACCTGTGTCATCTTTGTAGTCGTTTTCGATCCAACTCTGCAGTTTATTGTTGTAAGAGTTGACGCAAAAATGAGAATCGCACACGATAAGTGTGGGGAATTCGCGTTCTGCATTTTCGAGCGCCATCTTTAAAGATCTGATTTCAGTTCTCTGAACCGAACAGTTTCTTACAGATTCAGTTTTTGTTACTTTCGGTCTGAATTTACCGCACAGCCAACGACCTTTAATAATCGCACATGCTGCATCGTAGGATTTTCTCTCTACGTTGAAATGCTGTACAAAGCTATCTGTATAGATTATACATGCGTATTGTGGGAGAGGCAGGATTTCGATTGGCAGAGGATATTCTTCTTCATATTCTAAATCATTCAGTTCTTCGTATTGCGGGGCGAAATAGTATTTCACGTCTTCCGCTGCTAGAGAATCTATGCACTGTATCCATTTTGGATCCAGTGACACTGTAGGCAGGTTTACTGGGCTGAATAGCGCTTCGAAGGCGGATTCCGCTGTAAGGATATTAATCCGTTTGCCGTGTGCTAGTTCTCTTTCATTTGCTAATGCGATTTGCACTGCGTTCACAGTTTTTTCTGTGCGACTGAATGTTTTTTCTGCTTGTGTGTACAAGTGAGACTTAATTGAAATTGGTACCTTTTCTCCCTCATTAGAGGTTAGGTACGTGAATCCGCATCTTCCTGGGATGACTCGGATTACAAGATCGATCGTGTTGTCACGTGTATCTAATTTTGTTTTTGCTAACATGTCTGTTTGCAGTGATCTCAAAATTTCTGTGTGTTTTTGAGTCCAATTGATTTGTTTTAAATCAGGTTTAATTAGTTCGTAGAGAGGTTTAACCCTCTCTGCGTAATTTAGGATGTAAGTTCTTCCGAAATTCAGAAAACCTAGTATGGATTGTAAATTCTTCAGCGTTTTTGGAGCTTGGAGTACAGCGCACTTCTCTAAGAAGTTGTCCGCTAGGCTTTTTCCTTCACTTGATAATTCGTACCCTAAAAACAGTACTGTCAGATGGGCAATTCGAGACTTTTTAAAGTTGAATTTGTAACCCTCTGCTGCGAACCCAAGTATAATGGTGTTCACTCTTTTCAAGTGAGTATCCAAGTCGTCGTCTGTGAGATAAATATCATCTACGTAAGATAATGCTTCATCATCATAGATTTGTAGTAACTCTGTTACCCTAGCTGAGAATAGTCCTGGGCTGTTCTTGAACCCCTGTGGGAGTCGACAGAATTTTTTCTGCGACCCAAATGCGGAGAAAGCGGTCAAATATCTGCTTTCTGGTGCAATGTTTTGACAAAAGAAACCATTAGAAATGTCTAATGTCGTTTTATATTTTTTCCTAACTATGTTATTCATTAGGGCTGCACTATGCGAGTTTTGTACTGCAAAAGTTTTGCAACATGTATTAAGGTGTCTGTAGTCCAAAACTAGACGATATGAATTGTCTGGCTTGGAGACAGGAAACAAAGGATTGTTCATTTGAGAGGTGCATGTTTCAATCACCCCCTGGTACTCAAGTTGATCTAAGATCTCCCTGACCTGTTTTTTAGCTTCTTGCTTTATGGGATACTGCCGTTGGGCAGTTGGTTCACTTTTTAGTTGGATTTTGTGAGGAGGTGAATCCTCATCCCATCCTACATGATTTTTATACAATGCAGGTGCCTGGGCTACAGCCCATTACCTTGCATATGTGTATTTTTTGTGAATCGGTATGTGATTCGAGAAGGCAGGCATAATCACTTCTTCGCCACGAGGGCACTCCCTGACAAACTCCGGGGGCCAATCTTTTTCAGCTAACAGAATATCATAGCCTTTTGAGAGCTTATCCCAAAATAGACCCTTAATTTTCCTAGTCTTATCACCCTCTATACGCAATGTTATTTCGTATATTTTATGGGGCTCGCTAAGCCTGGCGTCGGCAGTTTCAACCTGAATGTATTCTTTCGTGTCCACTGTCTCCAGATGACTCATCAAGATCTTGCGCGCTATACTGATTTCTGCTGCACTGTCCAACATTGTCAATGCCCACTCCCCGTTTTTCAACTGTGTCCTCAGTATTCTCGGCATGGTTGATTACTCTAATACTGGCTACCTTCTTTTTAGGAAATTGAGATTTCTTATTTTGAGCAGGTTCCTTGTCTTTGGACTTGGTGTGCTCTCCTGGGTCTGACCGTCCTCTTCTTTCCGAATTCTGTGGAAAAGATCGAGAGGGACGTGTATCAATACTTTGATATCTATCAGGTTTTTTCAGATTATCCCTATTTCTAAGGTTATATCTTTTCTCAGAGTGCTCCCGTTGGGGAGACTGGTGTTCTCGAGTCGGAGTTCTTTCCCTCCGTCGAGGAGACCTTCCTCTGGACTGGAAAACTTTTTCCTTGGGAGTGGATTGTTTATTTCCATCCCAGCTCTTTTTAGGAGTGTTTGAATTATTTTTAATAAATAATTTTTCTGGATTTTCGAGCAGTTGGGGCTTAACTGGTTTCCCACCCAAGCTGTCTCTACCTAATTCTTCATAGCATTTTTCTATGATTTTTGCAAGCTCAACAGGATCTTTTATATCTGTTTCCCTCAACTTCTGGCGAATCGCCACAGATGCTGCTTCTCCCTTTACATTGGCTAATAATATAGCCGTGACCTGCTTGAAGTCTTTCAGTAATTTCATACCTAGATTTAAAGCGGGTTCTGGACCGAATTCATTTTGAATCTGTTTTAGCACGTCTGGTATTACCGCCATAGACGGAACACCGTGTGTTTTTGTGTAAATGGAAGCAAAGACTGTACCCCAAGTGTCGCAGTCCTCCACGTGTGGTGCGATTCCCATAGGAAGGCAGATGGTCAAGATTCTGTGTTTCTCAATAGGGGTAGTATCAGGAAATACTGCCTCTATTTGAGTGATTTTCTGGGCTAACCAGAAAGGAATTTGTTCCCGTTTTACGGGTGTTTTACCAAGACATGACTGTATGTTCTGTGGTGTAATTTTATTTGTGTTCCCCTGATGAGGGGTCAGCTGTGGTGTATTAACAGCTGGCTGGACTGTTGCAGTCCGTATTACATATTGGACTAATTGCCTATGTATTTTTATTAATGTGTTTAGCTGTGCTAACAGCTCTTCTCTAGACATTCTTGCAATGTCAGGATGTGGTGTGTAGCTGGCTAGAACCGGCCACGTGGCTCCTGGTCTACCTAGTGGACCGAGCCTAGTTATTTGATCAGTGTGTTTTAGGGCGCCATTAAACCAGAGCAGGTGCTCTTGAAATTTAAGTGGAATTTCAATCTCCTCGAAAGGAGCGTACTCTTCCGGAGGTTCCTCTATTTTGTAATAGTGAAACTCTTGTGTTATAGCGTTTACCGCTGGAAAGTTTATCCATGAATAGAATACCTCTGTCTGCCGATACTCGTGAGCCTCTATCACGAAAATTACTGTACCACCTTGAGGTGTCAGTCCGTGTTCTATAAGTTTTAAAGTTATAGATCTTCTTAACTGGACCGGGATGATAATAGCACCCGGGTCTGCCTGTAGGAGACTCGAGTCCTCCTCTATTAGCATGGAAGCCAGCCTAGCTGCTTCCCTTTCTTCTTCACTGTCTGTCATTTTTTAGAAATGCAGGCTTTGCAGAGTAGGTCTCCAAGGAGACAAAGATTAGATGCACAATATTTTGGAACACTGTATCCTTCAACGTTGAATAAACCAGAGCTTTACATAGGAATCTCTTCCTACTAAGGTCGGGCGGATTTTAACCTTTCACCCACTCCAGACGTCTATTGGAGTATTTACGGGCGAAAGGGGTGTGAAATATGCACGACTGAGTTACTCTATAAGTCTTGCGTTAGTTTATCGCCTTACCAAACGTTGGGCGCCATGTAGTGTAGTTCCTAGTTTCCCACTAGGCCCTGCGCATTGGAATAACATAAACAGTAGTATCGACGTGGAACTGCTTATATTCCAGGCCTCCACTGACTATGCTAAACTTAATTGGGTTGTGTTACCAACTAGCTCAGAGGTCACTGGAAACTTTCTTCTCTGTATAGGAAGTGATCAGCTTCCTTGGCACAGACAAGAAGGGATTCAGCTTTCCAACAACCGTGCAACATGACAACTTTGCTCCTCAGATCAAGAGTCGATCTCTAGGGTCGTGTGAAACAATAGACATAGATTTCACTCAGTCAGTCTAGTGCAGTTTACTTTCACAGTATGTAGAGAATAGAGAGACGGGCGTTTATCAATAAAGGGTTAACATTTATTGAACAGTCTTTCTTCTCATACAAGAGAAATGTATTGCCACAATTGCAATAACTGTTATTATAAAAAGTACGTACAGTAAGATAAGTATTGCGAAATAGAACTGTAAAAGCATTGATATGGTTTCTTAGCCATACAATGGTTTAAAAGTAATAAAACATATATACAGTCATATATACATTTAGGCTAACATACTCAACTGGTGCTTCTAACTAAGCCTACCCCAGTGTGCCTGACCTAAGCCTAACACGTGAGAAGGGGAGTAAGTAAGTAGCTTAAGTTAAGTTGGTTTTGCCAAGGTTTGTTTCAAGAATTCTCGTCTAAGGGTTTAGTCAACACCATACCTCTGAATAGAATGATGGAGGATTGGTATCTCCTTCAGGGGTCTCTCTCGATATCCCAGTCACCTGCGAGGGTAAACTGGAAGCGCCGGGACTGGATTTCTCTGCACGAGAAAGGCAGCGGCTTCTCTCAGCGCGTCGAGGAAGGAGGGGGGACAGCGTCCGCGGGCAGCTGGGCTGGATGTCTTCGCAGAGGACGGCTGCACGGCTCCTCAAGCGTACTGCACCATAGGTCGCGCTGTAGCGGCGATAATGGTAATCAGTAGCTTCACCACCACAGGATAGCAGGCTGCAGCGACAGAGTGCTAGTTTTTACCAACACGGGGTCATGCAGGCAGCTGGCATCAGCAACATGTTCGCTCATTGCTTAAGGCAACGTTGGTAATATTTATACCTGACAGGTGCCGGGTTTGACGCAAGTTTGCTGGACATAAGACGTCAATTAAAGATGTCACTAGGAAGTGATAGTTATCAGTTGCTCATTAGAGTTCCATTACTAATCAAAACATAGCAAGCGGGGATTTCCAGGTTTGCTAAGTTTTTATCTTGTTGAAGAACTCGGAGTGTTATCTAGGAATATCAGATAGTGACTGCTGCTCTGTCATTGCACTAATTGGTCGCAAAGGAAGTAGCAGAGAGTCATGCTGGAATGTGGCTCTGTGGCTCTGCTCGTGTGAGGCCAGAGATGACTTTTCAGAAAATCGCACTTGAACGGTTATGCCAATATAGGGAAAAAGGGGCTTTATAGCCGAATAGGGGCATAAGGTCACAGTATCGATCAGGAACCTAGATAAGCACATGACAAACTCAATGATTCTACCAGGTAGGTCAGCAATTAAAGGTTCAGGTTTGGCGCCGCCAATCTGTTAATCATCTGCCGCTACGATAGCTGGCCAATCACCTCCTAAGGCAACTGGATGGTTCTCATGCCGAATCTTAGCCCAAATCGGCAGTGGCACGACATTGCCAAACAGCATGTCAATGTCCGCCAGATTCATAACGCATGCTTCTACCATCTGAGACAGCTCCTTGTAATATCCCGCAGGATTCTTACGCGGATCTGGCAAGGCCTGCTTCACTGATAATACCTCAGCCCGTTTCCACGGGATGTGTATCCATACTCTCTGAAAATGTGCAGGAACACCAACATTGTTATTACCCGAGGGGGTGGGGTCGCACACCACTCACTCACCAGCGGGATCGCCCCTAAGGACTATGGTCAGTGTAGTTTTGTATTCCGCGATGTATCTTTCTTCGCCATCCCTGGACACGTGTTTCGGGGTATTTACCCCTCATCAGCAGGGAATAGGCCATCTTCTTATCTTCTGGGGTTGCCGGTGGCTGCCAAATATTGCCAGGTCTAGTACCACACAGGCGCGCAGGTGCGGGGTCCCAGGCTCGTCAGCCCACAGCTCGAGGGAGCTTAAACATTTCAAGAGGGGGTGGGGTCGCACACCACTCACTCACCAGCGGAATCGCCCCTAAGGACTATGGTCAGTATAGTTTTGTATTCCGCAATGTATCTTTCTTCGCCATCCCTGGACACGTGTTTCGGGGTATTTACCCCTCATCAGCAGGGAATAGGCCATCTTCTTATCTTCTGGGGTTGCCGGTGGCTGCCAAATATTGCCAGGTCTAGTACCACACAGGCGCGCAGGTGCGGGGTCCCAGGCTCGTCAGCCCACAGCTCGAGGGAGCTTAAACATTTCAAGAGGGGGTGGGGTCGCACACCACTCACTCACCAGCGGGATCGCCCCTAAGGACTATGGTCAGTGTAGTTTTGTATTCCGCGATGTATCTTTCTTCGCCATCCCTGGACACGTGTTTCGGGGTATTTACCCCTCATCAGCAGGGAATAGGCCATCTTCTTATCTTCTGGGGTTGCCGGTGGCTGCCAAATATTGCCAGGTCTAGTACCACACAGGCGCGCAGGTGCGGGGTCCCAGGCTCGTCAGCCCACAGCTCGAGGGAGCTTAAACATTTCAAGAGGGGGTGGGGTCGCACACCACTCACTCACCAGCGGGATCGCCCCTAAGGACTATGGTCAGTGTAGTTTTGTATTCCGCGATGTATCTTTCTTCGCCATCCCTGGACACGTGTTTCGGGGTATTTACCCCTCATCAGCAGGGAATAGGCCATCTTCTTATCTTCTGGGGTTGCCGGTGGCTGCCAAATATTGCCAGGTCTAGTACCACACAGGCGCGCAGGTGCGGGGTCCCAGGCTCGTCAGCCCACAGCTCGAGGGAGCTTAAACATTTCAAGAGGGGGTGGGGTCGCACACCACTCACTCACCAGTGGGATCGCCCCTAAGGACTATGGTCAGTGTAGTTTTGTATTCCGCGATGTATCTTTCTTCGCCATCCCTGGACACGTGTTTCGGGGTATTTACCCCTCATCAGCAGGGAATAGGCCATCTTCTTATCTTCTGGGGTTGCCGGTGGCTGCCAAATATTGCCAGGTCTAGTACCACACAGGCGCGCAGGTGCGGGGTCCCAGGCTCGTCAGCCCACAGCTCGAGGGAGCTTAAACATTTCAAGAGGGGGTGGGGTCGCACACCACTCACTCACCAGCGGGATCGCCCCTAAGGACTATGGTCAGTGTAGTTTTGTATTCCGCGATGTATCTTTCTTCGCCATCCCTGGACACGTGTTTCGGGGTATTTACCCCTCATCAGCAGGGAATAGGCCATCTTCTTATCTTCTGGGGTTGCCGGTGGCTGCCAAATATTGCCAGGTCTAGTACCACACAGGCGCGCAGGTGCGGGGTCCCAGGCTCGTCAGCCCACAGCTCGAGGGAGCTTAAACATTTCAAGAGGGGGTGGGGTCGCACACCACTCACTCACCAGCGGGATCGCCCCTAAGGACTATGGTCAGTGTAGTTTTGTATTCCGCAATGTATCTTTCTTCGCCATCCCTGGACACGTGTTTCGGGGTATTTACCCCTCATCAGCAGGGAATAGGCCATCTTCTTATCTTCTGGGGTTGCCGGTGGCTGCCAAATATTGCCAGGTCTAGTACCACACAGGCGCGCAGGTGCGGGGTCCCAGGCTCGTCAGCCCACAGCTCGAGGGAGCTTAAACATTTCAAGAGGGGGTGGGGTCGCACACCACTCACTCACCAGCGGGATCGCCCCTAAGGACTATGGTCAGTGTAGTTTTGTATTCCGCGATGTATCTTTCTTCGCCATCCCTGGACACGTGTTTCGGGGTATTTACCCCTCATCAGCAGGGAATAGGCCATCTTCTTATCTTCTGGGGTTGCCGGTGGCTGCCAAATATTGCCAGGTCTAGTACCACACAGGCGCGCAGGTGCGGGGTCCCAGGCTCGTCAGCCCACAGCTCGAGGGAGCTTAAACATTTCAAGAGGGGGTGGGGTCGCACACCACTCACTCACCAGCGGGATCGCCCCTAAGGACTATGGTCAGTGTAGTTTTGTATTCCGCGATGTATCTTTCTTCGCCATCCCTGGACACGTGTTTCGGGGTATTTACCCCTCATCAGCAGGGAATAGGCCATCTTCTTATCTTCTGGGGTTGCCGGTGGCTGCCAAATATTGCCAGGTCTAGTACCACACAGGCGCGCAGGTGCGGGGTCCCAGGCTCGTCAGCCCACAGCTCGAGGGAGCTTAAACATTTCAAGAGGGGGTGGGGTCGCACACCACTAACTCACCAGCGGGATCGCCCCTAAGGACTATGGTCAGTGTAGTTTTGTATTCCGCGATGTATCATTCTTCGCCATCCCTGTACACGTGTTTCGGGGTATTTACCTCTCATCAGCAGGGAATAGGCCATCTTCTTATCTTCTGGGGTTGCCGGTGGCTGCCAAATATTGCCAGGTCTAGTACCAAACAGACGCGCAGGTGCGGGGTCCCAGGCTCGTCAGCCCACAGCTCAAGGGAGCTTAAACATTTCAAAAGGGGGTGGGGTCGCACACCACTCACTCACCAGCGGGATCGCCCCTAAGGACTATGGTCAGTGTAGTTTTGTATTCCGCGATGTATCTTTCTTCGCCATCCCTGGACACGTGTTTCGGGGTATTTACCCCTCATCAGCAGGGAATAGGCCATCTTCTTATCTTCTGGGGTTGCCGGTGGCTGCCAAATATTGCCAGGTCTAGTACCACACAGGCGCGCAGGTGCGGGGTCCCAGGCTCATCAGCCCACAGCTCGAGGGAGCTTAAACATTTCAAGAGGGGGTGGGGTCGCACACCACTCACTCACCAGCGGGATCGCCCCTAAGGACTATGGTCAGTGTAGTTTTGTATTCCGCGATGTATCTTTCTTCGCCATCCCTGGACACGTGTTTCGGGGTATTTACCCCTCATCAGCAGGGAATAGGCCATCTTCTTATCTTCTGGGGTTGCCGGTGGCTGCCAAATATTGCCAGGTCTAGTACCACACAGGCGCGCAGGTGCGGGGTCCCAGGCTCGTCAGCCCACAGCTCGAGGGAGCTTAAACATTTCAAGAGGGGGTGGGGTCGCACACCACTAACTCACCAGCGGGATCGCCCCTAAGGACTATGGTCAGTGTAGTTTTGTATTCCGCGATGTATCTTTCTTCGCCATCCCTGGACACGTGTTTCGGGTTATTTACCCCTCATCAGCAGGGAATAGGCCATCTTCTTATCTTCTGGGGTTGCCGGTGGCTGCCAAATATTGCCAGGTCTAGTACCACACAGGCGCGCAGGTGCGGGGTCCCAGGCTCGTCAGCCCACAGCTCGAGGGAGCTTAAACATTTCAAGAGGGGGTGGGGTAGCACACCACTCACTCACCAGCGGGATCGCCCCTAAGGACTATAGTCAGTGTAGTTTTGTATTCCGCGATGTATCTTTCTTCGCCATCCCTGGACACGTGTTTCCGGGTATTTACCCCTCATCAGCAGGGAATAGGCCATCTTCTTATCTTCTGGGGTTGCCGGTGGCTGCCAAATATTGCCAGGTCTAGTACCACACAGGCGCGCAGGTGCGGGGTCCCAGGCTCGTCAGCCCACAGCTCGAGGGAGCTTAAACATTGCAAGAGGGGGTGGGGTCGCACACCACTCACTCACCAGCGGGATCGCCCCTAAGGACTATGGTCAGTGTAGTTTTGTATTCCGCGATGTATCTTTCTTCGCCATCCCTGGACACGTGTTTCGGGGTATTTACCCCTCATCAGCAGGGAATAGGCCATCTTCTTATCTTCTGGGGTTGCCGGTGACTGCCAAATATTGCCAGGTCTAGTACCACACAGGCGCGCAGGTGCGGGGTCCCAGGCTCGTCAGCCCACAGCTCGAGGGAGCTTAAACATTTCAAGAGGGGGTGGGGTCGCACACCACTCCCTCACCAGCGGGATCGCCCCTAAGGACTATGGTCAGTGTAGTTTTGTATTCCGCGATGTATCTTTCTTCGCCATCCCTGGACACGTGTTTCGGGGTATTTACCCCTCATCAGCAGGGAATAGCCATCTTCTTATCTTCTGGGGTTGCCGGTGGCTGCCAAATATTGCCAGGTCTAGTACCACACAGGCGCGCAGGTGCTGGGTCCCAGGCTCGTCAGCCCACAGCTCGAGGGAGCTTAAACATTTCAAGAGGGGGTGGGGTCGCACACCACTCACTCACCAGCGGGATCGCCCCTAAGGACTATGGTCAGTGTAGTTTTGTATTCCGCGATGTATCTTTCTTCGCCATCCCTGGACACGTGTTTCGGGGTATTTACCCCTCATCAGCAGGGAATAGGCCATCTTCTTATCTTCTGGGGTTGCCGGTGGCTGCCAAATATTGCCAGGTCTAGTACCACACAGGCGCGCAGGTGCGGGGTCCCAGGCTCGTCAGCCCACAGCTCGAGGGAGCTTAAACATTTCAAGAGGGGGTGGGGTCGCACACCACTCACTCACCAGCGGGATCGCCCCTAAGGACTATGGTCAGTGTAGTTTTGTATTCCGCGATGTATCTTTCTTCGCCATCCCTGGACACGTGTTTCGGGGTATTTACCTCTCATCAGCAGGAAATGGGCCATCTTCTTATCTTCTGGGGTTGCCGGTGGCTGCCAAATATTGCCAGGTCTAGTACCACACAGGCGCGCAGGTGCGGGGTCCCAGGCTCGTCAGCCCACAGCTCGAGGGAGCTTAAACATTTCAAGAGGGGGTGGGGTCGCACACCACTCACTCACCAGCGGGATCGCCCCTAAGGACTATGGTCAGTGTAGTTTTGTATTCCGCGATGTATCTTTCTTCGCCATCCCTGGACACGTGTTTCGGGGTATTTACCCCTCATCAGCAGGGAATAGGCCATCTTCTTATCTTCTGGGGTTGCCGGTGGCTGCCAAATATTGCCAGGTCTAGTACCACACAGGCGCGCAGGTGCGGGGTCCCAGGCTCGTCAGCCCACAGCTCGAGGGAGCTTAAACATTTCAAGAGGGGGTGGGGTCGCACACCACTCACTCACCAGCGGGATCGCCCCTAAGGACTATGGTCAGTGTAGTTTTGTATTCCGCGATGTATCTTTCTACGCCATCCCTGGACACGTGTTTCGGGGTATTTACCCCTCATCAGCAGGGAATAGGCCATCTTCTTATCTTCTGGGGTTGCCGGTGGCTGCCAAATATTGCCAGGTCTAGTACCACACAGGCGCGCAGGTGCGGGGTCCCAGGCTCGTCAGCCCACAGCTCGAGGGAGCTTAAACATTTCAAGAGGGGGTGGGGTCGCACACCACTCACTCACCAGCGGGATCGCCCCTAAGGACTATGGTCAGTGTAGTTTTGTATTCCGCAATGTATCTTTCTTCGCCATCCCTGGACACGTGTTTCGGGGTATTTACCCCTCATCAGCAGGGAATAGGCCATCTTCTTATCTTCTGGGGTTGCCGGTGGCTGCCAAATATTGCCAGGTCTAGTACCACACAGGCGCGCAGGTGCGGGGTCCCAGGCTCGTCAGTCCACAGCTCGAGGGAGCTTAAACATTTCAAGAGGAGGTGGGGTCGCACACCACTCACTCACCAGCGGGATCGCCCTTAAGGACTATGGTCAGTGTAGTTTTGTATTCCGCGATGTATCTTTCTTCGCCATCCCTGGACACGTGTTTCGGGGTATTTACCCCTCATCAGCAGGGAATAGGCCATCTTCTTATCTTCTGGGGTTGCCGGTGGCTGCCAAATATTGCCAGGTCTAGTACCACACAGGCGCGCAGGTGCGGGGTCCCTGGCTCGTCAGCCCACAGCTCGAGGGAGCTTAAACATTTCAAGAGGGGGTGGGGTCGCACACCACTCACTCACCAGCGGGATTGCCCCTAAGGACTATGGTCAGTGTAGTTTTGTATTCCGCGATGTATCTTTCTTCGCCATCCCTGGACACGTGTTTCGGGGTATTTACCCCTCATCAGCAGGGAATAGGGGGGGGGGCGTCGCTTGGGCGCCGATGGCGATGGTCGCCTGAGAGCTCGGCTCCGGGACTAAGCCCGACATTATCCTGAACATCGGAGGCTGAGGGGCGCCCCAGACCCCGCATTCGGTTGAGCGAGGCGACGACACCCTGCCGGGGGCCTTGGTGGAGTTTGGACGGGGGTGGCTTCGAAGAAATGCCGAAGTTTGCGGAGTTGCGGAGTGCGACCCAACATGGCGCCCGGACCCCTTTGTCCCCTTGATCGAAACTACGGAGTTGAGGAGGTCTCGCGGGTGTCGACTGGCACCCAGCTTCACCATCCTCAGTTGTTTTAGACATTGGACATTGGCAGGCTCGGACCTTCTACAACGGGTTCATACTCGATTAGACGACCGGGCGGGTGCCCACGCACTAGAGGGCACCGGGCGCGGGTGCCCTCTGTTCCAGGCGGTGGTCTGCACCGCGACTCCGCAACTAGCTACGATTTCCTGGCCAGCCCAACTACATGGGTGGCGCGACACTCTGGCGCCACGGATCAACCGAGGGAGTTGGTGGCCCTCGCCCCGGAGCTATAGTGGGTGAACGGGCCTGCCCGACTCGGCGACGGTTGTCTCCGCCCCCTCATCGGTGCCCTCGGACGCCGTGGCGGTGGCGTGAGCCGAAGCGGCGGAGTCTCCACAGGCTCTGGAGAAGGAGATCGCCCATACCCGACTTGAGAACGAACTCCCGGGAAGGTCGTGCTGGACACCTGTACACGGAGACGCCTACTCCGGGACCCTCACGGAGAGCCCCTGGCAGCATGGGGAAACCTAAAGGAGCCAAGGGATCCAGCCAGACCACCTCAGACTCTGAAGCCCAGGACAAGGAAGAGCATGGAGACCCTAAAAGACCTGGTGGCGCACCACTGCAGCAACAATTCGACCGTGTACTGGAAGCGATAGAGGCAACTCGGTCGGCCCTCCAACAGGACATTGCCCAGGTGGCGACGGGCCTGGGCCTCCTTAGGGCAGACCATGGTAAACTCTCAGACCGGGTCAAGGAGGTGGAGGGCACGGTGAAGACTTTAGAACCGGCGCAGAGAACCCTGGCTGCGACGATAAAGGATGCCATGTCCCGAATTGAGACCCTCGAACGGAGGGCGGAGGATGCGGAAGGCCGCAACAGGAGGAATAACATTCGGGTGGTGGGCCTGCCGGAAAAAATCGAGGATGGCGATATGGTGCGATACTTGGAGACCTGGCTCCGAGACACGGTGGTCCCGGAGGGCCTGTCCTCCTTTTACACTCTAGAACGGGCCCACAGAGTCCCAGCACGGCCCCCACAGCAGGGACGAGCCCCAAGGCCAGTGGTGGTGCGGTTGCTACATTTCCGGGACAGAGACCTGATCCTAAATGCCGCCAGGCACAATGGCCCGTTCCAGGTTGCAAACAGTCAGGTGAATATCTTCCCTGACTACACCTACGAGACGCAGCGCAAGCGGTTCTCCTTCCTGGCGGTTAAGCGTGAACTCAGGAGTGAGGGCATCCAATATTCACTCCTATTTCCCGCAAGGCTCCGCGTCATTGTCGACGACAAAACCCAGTTCTTCGACACCCCAGAGGAGGTCTGTGACTGGCTCGAACTGTACCGGACAGGGAAAGATGGTTATAGCGCCTCGACCCATCAGGCGGAGGAGCCGGAACAAAGGAGGCGATCTAAGAGGGTCAGGAACCGCTGCGGCCGCACGGGAGGGCCCTCGACTGCGGAGACATCATCGGAGCGGAGGGGAGTGTTGGAAGTTCTGTCGGAACTGTCGGGAGCAAGAGGCGAAGTCATCGAGGAGGAGGAAGAAAACCCGGGTGCTCAGGGGGCACCATCGGACTCGGAAGATTCAGTGGCAGACAGTACCCATACACCGGTGATCACACCGAAATCGGTGGAGGACCTTTTGGACGGACAAGGGTAACGGGATATGCTGCCTTGTTTTGGGTGGGGGCCCGGCAGGGGGGAGGCGGTTGCCGTTCTTTATTGCTGACAACGAAGGAGGGAGGGTTGGGGGGCTTCTGCTCTTGCCCCGGAAGGTTTTGACACCGGAGGGGGCTTACTATTGTCCTGGTAGCCTGGGCGACGAGGGCCCACTGCCTCCGCCCAGCCCGCACCTGGCCCATAAGGCCTTCCTACGGTGGCGACCGTAGGACTAGTGGGGATTTTGGGGTTGATCTCCGTAGAGGTTTGGATGGGATCTAGATGGTGCAGTTTGGGTCCTGTTCAGGGGTGGTTGGGGGGGGGCTTTGTTGGTTTTTGGGTGGTTTGGTTCTGGTTGGGGAAAATGGCCGCCGTCAGCGCTGGGAGGATTGATGCTTTTTCTTTGTGGGGACCCGAACGGGGAGACTGTGCAAGAACACTCTGGGACAATGGCTGATGTTGCTAACTTGAAATGTATTACTTGGAACGTGAGGGGGCTTCACACTATGTCCAGGCGTCACAAGGTCCATGCTTATTTAGTGCGTAGGGGAGTGCAAATGGCGCTGCTGCAGGAAACGCATCTGAACAAGGCGGAAGGGGCGGCGCTTCAGCGTAGGTGGCGAGGGCAGGTCTTTTCCACGGCGTACTCTGCTTATGCCAGGGGGGCGCTAATATGGATTAGGGCAGGAGTCCCCTTCCAGGTCACGAGGACAGTGTTGGACCCAGAGGGGCGTTTCGTGGCCATCTCAGGCACGCTAGGAGGGAGGGACCTGAACGTTTGCTGTGTGTATGCTCCTAATGTGGACCAGACTGCCTTCCTTTCCAGGTTATCGGGCTCGCTGGCCCACTTTTTCGCCGGGCCCCTCCTGCTGGGGGGAGACTTTAACTCCGTAGTGGATGTAGACATAGACCGCTCGCATCCCCCGCTCCCCGATTCCCCGGTCCGGCGGACGGCTAAGGGTCGTCAAGATTGGCAGACCCGCTGGGGTTTGACGGACATTTGGAGGGCGCATCACCCCGCGTCTAGAGATTATTCATACTTTTCGAGCCTTCATGAGCTGCATGTCAGACTAGATGGCTTTCTTGGTTCGTCCGAATTAGTTTCGGCAGCGGTCCGATCGGAGTACTTATCGTGGACCATCTCGGACCATAACCCCCTCCTACTGGACATTCGCTGGTTCCCTGGGACGCCGGCAGTACCCACCTGGAAGATGCGCCCCGAGATCCTCGAGGACAGTGTCTTCAAGGCGGACCTAGGGGAGAGAATCACAGATTATTTTGCGTCCAACGGCGGCTCCGCGAGTACTAGGGCGTTCGAATGGGACGCTTTCAAGGTGGTGGTGAGGGGCTACTGTATCTCTAAGAAGGTGGGCATGCAGCGTGTTATCCTGGCTGACTTAGACACAGCGGACCGAGCACTCCGCGAGCTCGAAATTAGCCGCCCCGGACACCCGGAATTGCAAACACAAACGGTGGAGGCGAGGGAGAAGGTAGCGGTGGAGGTCGAACGGCTCCGCTGTTTCGATTATAAGGCCTATACGGTCCGGTCTATTGCGGAGGGCGACAGGTCGAGCGCGTTACTGGCGTGGTTGGCCAACCCTACGCGCCAGTCCCAAACGACGACAAATATGCGTAGGGCGGATGGGACCGAGGTGTGCACCCAACCGGAGATTCTTAGTTGCTTCCGGCATTACTACGAAAGTTTATACCGCAGTCGCTCCGCACGTGACCCAGACCGGCTTGATAACTATCTTAGCCCACTGGAACTCCGCACAGTAGGACAGGAAGTGGCGGAAACCCTGGGTTCTGATATCGACTTGGGGGAGATCCGCGGGGCCATCAAACGGATGGCGAGGAACAAGACCCCGGGCCTAGATGGCCTTCCGGTGGAGTTCTATGCAGCTTACGCTGACCTCTTGGCCCCTCGATTACTGGTGGTCTACAGGGAGGCGAAGAGGTTGGGTCGTCTCCCTGGCTCGATGTGTGAGGCGTTGGTGGTTCCTCTCCTCAAACCAGGCCGAGACTCGTCTGACCCGGGGTCCTACCGTCCCCTTTCAATGCTGACGGTGGACTACAAAATATTGAGCAGCATCTTGGCCTCGAGGCTGCTGGGACATATGAGTTCCCTAGTGCATGAAGACCAAGCCGGTTTCATCCCACGGCGGAATACGACTATGAACATCCGAAGGTTGTTCCGCTTGCTTGGGGAACCATTCGTGGATGCCCCGTCCCCGGTAGTCTTGTCGGTGGACCTGGAGAAGGCTTTTGATAGCCTGGAGTGGGACTACCTATGCACGGTATTACGGAAATTCGGCCTCGGGGAGGGATTTGTCAAATGGACAGCAGTCCTCTACGCTTCCGCTTCGGCCAGGGTTAGATCGGGCCCTTTGATTTCATCGCGATATCCGGTGGAGCGTGGCACGCGGCAGGGGTGCTCCTTATCCCCGCTTCTTTTTGCACTAGCGGTGGAGCCACTAGCGATGCATCTTCGCTCGGGAGCCCACTATACGGGCTTATGGACAGCGGCGGGCCCGCATTACGTCTCGCTCTATGCGGACGACCTGTTGCTCTTCCTGGAGGATCCGGTCGACGCGTTGCGGGGAGCGGAATTAGCGCTAACGGAGTTCGGAGCGGTCTCAGGCCTCCAAGTGAATTGGTCTAAGACCTGCCTCTTCCCGATGCGTAGGGGTACCCCCACTCCTGCGCTAAGTAAGGAGATCAGATGGGAGCCCGACTGCTTTAAATACCTTGGGGTATTTGTGTACCACGACCAACCCGACCTCCTAGATGGAAACATTGCCCGTTGCATACGAGCACTCCGAGGTAGCATGGACTTTTGGGCCACGCTGCCGCTCTCCGTGGCGGGACGCATCGCCCTGCTCAAAATGGTGGCGCTCCCCCGACTATTGTATTACTTTCGGACTTTGCCGATCTGGGTCCCACCGGCCACGTTTCGTCGCTTGCGTTCTATGGTGGTCGGGTTCCTCTGGGGAACGGGCCGGCGGCGGGTGGCCCTCAATACCCTGATGAGGCCGAAGGACGAGGGGGGGCTCGCTGTGCCGGACTTCGAGAAGTATTACCTAGTGGCGCAGCTCCAGACCTACACCCAGGAGATAGCCAGGGAATTCAGAGGCCCGGAAGACGGTAGAGGGACGGGTATGGCCAGGCACGTCCTCTCCTTTATCGCGCTGCGACAGCGCTTGGTCCTACGGGACCTGTCGATGGAGGAGCGGACTATCCGACTCTGTTGGAATCGGGCTCATAACAGAGGCCGCCTACGGACGCCATATGCGCCTGAAATACCATTGGGGATGCTGACGGCCCTCCCCCACGGAGGAGATTGGTCACGACTGGCGGACTGGGAGGATTCCGGTTTACAGCTCGTCGGGGACCTGTACGAGGACGGAGCGCTCCTGTCCTTTCAGGATCTCATTGACCGCTTTGGGATCCCCCGGGGCGACTTTCTGCTGCACTCGGCCATTGTGCGAGTGATCCAGGCGCACTGGCAAAACGGGCTAGAGGAACCTCAATTGTCTCAGGTGTGCCAGTACGTAATGATGTCGGCGGGCACGGTGAAGGCGGTCACTTGCCTCTACGGCAGGTTGATTGCCGAGGGGTTGGTTCCTCTCGCCACACTGAAGTCCCGCTGGGAAGAGGACATTGGTAGGGAGATCCCGGAGACGACCTGGTCCCAGCTGGTGAGGCGTGCCTGGAAGGGTACACGTAGCGCCCGTTTCCAACTGGTCCACTATTATGTTCTCCATAGAGCGTACCTGACCCCGGTAAAGATCAGGCGTTATTTTGCCACGGCTTCGGCGGAATGCCCTAGGTGCCCGGCTCAGGAGGCGGACCTCCTACACATGCTATGGGCCTGTCCAGGACTGACGTCCTACTGGCAGGAGGTGGCGACGACTTTGGAAGAGGTGACGGGGAGGCACTTATCATTCGAGGTGGCGGTAGGGCTCTTGCACTGGTTCCCCCATACCCCCCGGAATAAAATCACCAGTAAATTTATCGACCTGGGGCTCCTACTTGCTAAGCGAGAGGTGACCAGGAACTGGAAGGCACGAGCTGGTCCTACAGGCAGCAGATGGCACAGTGAGCTTTTGAAATGGGCGGCGGGTGAGAGCGCGCTGAGATATCAGTTGGCTTGGAGGCAGGGCAATGAGAAGGCGCAGGAGGCCGCGTTAGAGTGGGAAACGCTGGTGCAGGCCCTCAGAGATTATTGTACCCCCAGCGACTCCGAAAGTGAAGAAGCAACTCGACCCGAGTCCCGTTAAACATTAGCATTGACAGCACTATTACCTTCCCCGTGGGTCAAGCAGTGGATCCTATGTTGATGAGCTCCCTGGCGCTGATGGTGGGGGGGGGGGGGAGGGGGGGGTTTCACAGTAACTGGGAATTTTGAGGGGGGGGTTTCTTTTTGGGGTTTTGGGTTTGTTTAGAAAAGCAGATGACGGACAGTGTGTTATCCGGACCAACTCCAGCATCCTACTGACCCCAGCTGCATTTGCCGCCCAACCCCAGGGATATGGGCTGATTGGCTGTATAGCAACGTTATGGAAGGGGGTCGGTGGGCTATACCTTGTATAAGTTGTTTATAATACGATACTGGTCGCTACTGTATTGTTTTACTGATTCCTGCAATAAAAATATATTTAAAAAAAAAAAAAAAAAAAATCAGCAGGGAATAGGCCATCTTCTTATCTTCTGGGGTTGCCGGTGGCTGCCAAATATTGCCAGGTCTAGTACCACACAGGCGCGCAGGTGTGGGGTCCCAGGCTCGTCAGCCCACAGCTCGAGGGAGCTTAAACATTTCAAGAGGGGGTGGGGTCGCACACCACTCACTCACCAGCGGGATCGCCCTTAAGGACTATGGTCAGTGTAGTTTTGTATTCCGCGATGTATCTTTCTTCGCCATCCCTGGACACGTGTTTCGGGGTATTTACCCCTCATCAGCAGGGAATAGGCCATCTTCTTATCTTCTGGGGTTGCCGGTGGCTGCCAAATATTGCCAGGTCTAGTACCACACAGGCGCGCAGGTGCGGGGTCCCAGGCTCGTCAGCCCACAGCTCGAGGGAGCTTAAACATTTCAAGAGGGGGTGGGGTCGCACACCACTCACTCACCAGCGGGATTGCCCCTAAGGACTATGGTCAGTGTAGTTTTGTATTCCGCGATGTATCTTTCTTCGCCATCCCTGGACACGTGTTTCGGGGTATTTACCCCTCATCAGCAGGGAATAGGCCATCTTCTTATCTTCTGGGGTTGCCGGTGGCTGCCAAATATTGCCAGGTCTAGTACCACACAGGCGCGCAGGTGTGGGGTCCCAGGCTCGTCAGCCCACAGCTCGAGGGAGCTTAAACATTTCAAGAGGGGGTGGGGTCGCACACCACTCACTCACCAGCGGGATCGCCCCTAAGGACTGTGGTCAGTGTAGTTTTGTATTCCGCGATGTATCTTTCTTCGCCATCCCTGGATACGTGTTTCGGGGTATTTACCCCTCATCAGCAGGGAATAGGCCATCTTCTTATCTTCTGGGGTTGCCGGTGGCTGCCAAATATTGCCAGGTCTAGTACCACACAGGCGCGCAGGTGCGGGGTCCCAGGCTCGTCAGCCCACAGCTCGAGGGAGCTTAAACATTTCAAGAGGGGGTGGGGTCGCACACCACTCACTCACCAGCGGGATCGCCCCTAAGGACTATGGTCAGTGTAGTTTTGTATTCCGCGATGTATCTTTCTTCGCCATCCCTGGACACGTGTTTCGGGGTATTTACCCCTCATCAGCAGGGAATAGGCCATCTTCTTATCTTCTGGGGTTGCCGGTGGCTGCCAAATATTGCCAGGTCTAGTACCACACAGGCGCGCAGGTGCGGGGTCCCAGGCTCGTCAGCCCACAGCTCGAGGGATCTTAAACATTTCAAGAGGGGGTGGGGTCGCACACCACTCACTCACCAGCGGGATCGCCCCTAAGGACTATGGTCAGTGTAGTTTTGTATTCCGCGATGTATCTTTCTTCGCCATCCCTGGACACGTGTTTCGGGGTATTTACCCCTCATCAGCAGGGAATAGGCCATCTTCTTATCTTCTGGGGTTGCCGGTGGCTGCCAAATATTGCCAGGTCTAGTACCACACAGGCGCGCAGGTGCGGGGTCCCAGGCTCGTCAGCCCACAGCTCGAGGGAGCTTAAACATTTCAAGAGGGGGTGGGGTCGCACACCACTCACTCACCAGCGGGATCGCCCCTAAGGACTATGGTCAGTGTAGTTTTGTATTCCGCGATGTATCTTTCTTCGCCATCCCTGGACACGTGTTTCGGGGTATTTACCCCTCATCAGCAGGGAATAGGCCATCTTCTTATCTTCTGGGGTTGCCGGTGGCTGCCAAATATTGCCAGGTCTAGTACCACACAGGCGCGCAGGTGCGGGGTCCCAGGCTCGTCAGCCCACAGCTCGAGGGAGCTTAAACATTTCAAGAGGGGGTGGGGTCGCACACCACTCACTCACCAGCGGGATCGCCCCTAAGGACTATGGTCAGTGTAGTTTTGTATTCCGCGATGTATCTTTCTTCGCCATCCCTGGACACGTGTTTCGGGGTATTTACCCCTCATCAGCAGGGAATAGGCCATCTTCTTATCTTCTGGGGTTGCCGGTGGCTGCCAAATATTGCCAGGTCTAGTACCACACAGGCGCGCAGGTGCGGGGTCCCAGGCTCGTCAGCCCACAGCTCGAGCAAGCTTAAACATTTCAAGAGGGGGTGGGGTCGCACACCACTCACTCACCAGCGGGATCGCCCCTAAGGACTATGGTCAGTGTAGTTTTGTATTCCGCGATGTATCTTTCTTCGCCATCCCTGGACACGTGTTTCGGGGTATTTACCCCTCATCAGCAGGGAATAGGCCATCTTCTTATCTTCTGGGGTTGCCGGTGGCTGCCAAATATTGCCAGGTCTAGTACCACACAGGGGCGCAGGTGCAGGTCCCAGGCTCGTCAGCCCACAGCTCGAGGGAGCTTAAACATTTCAAGTGGGGGTGGGGTCGCACACCACTCACTCACCAGCGGGATCGCCCCTAAGGACTATGGTCAGTGTAGTTTTGTATTCCGCGATGTATCTTTCTTCGCCATCCCTGGACACGTGTTTCGGGGTATTTACCCCTCATCAGCAGGGAATAGGCCATCTTCTTATCTTCTGGAGTTGCCGGTGGCTGCCAAATATTGCCAGGTCTAGTACCACACAGGCGCGCAGGTGCGGGGTCCCAGGCTCATCAGCCCACAGCTCGAGGGAGCTTAAACATTTCAAGAGGGGGTGGGGTCGCACACCACTCACTCACCAGCGGGATCGCCCCTAAGGACTATGGTCAGTGTAGTTTTGTATTCCGCGATGTATCTTTCTTCGCCATCCCTGGACACGTGTTTCGGGGTATTTACCCCTCATCAGCAGGGAATAGGCCATCTTCTTATCTTCTGGGGTTGCCGGTGGCTGCCAAATATTGCCAGGTCTAGTACCACACAGGCGCTCAGGTGCGGGGTCCCAGGCTCGTCAGCCCACAGCTCGAGGGAGCTTAAACATTTCAAGAGGGGGTGGGGTCGCACACCACTCACTCACCAGCGGGATCGCCCCTAAGGACTATGGTCAGTGTAGTTTTGTATTCCGCGATGTATCTTTCTTCGCCATCCCTGGACACGTGTTTCGGGGTATTTACCCCTCATCAGCAGGGAATAAGCCATCTTCTTATCTTCTGGGGTTGCCGGTGGCTGCCAAATATTGCCAGGTCTAGTACCACACAGGCGCGCAGGTGCGGGGTCCCAGGCTCGTCAGCCCACAGCTCGAGGGAGCTTAAACATTTCAAGAGGGGGTGGGGTCGCACACCACTCACTCACCAGCGGGATCGCCCCTAAGGACTATGGTCAGTGTAGTTTTGTATTCCGCGATGTATCTTTCTTCGCCATCCCTGGACACGTGTTTCGGGGTATTTACCCCTCATCAGCAGGGAATAGGCCATCTTCTTATCTTCTGGGGTTGCCGGTGGCTGCCAAATATTGCCAGGTCTAGTACCACACAGGCGCGCAGGTGCGGGGTCCCAGGCTCGTCAGCCCACAGCTCGAGGGAGCTTAAACATTTCAAGAGGGGGTGGGGTCGCACACCACTCACTCACCAGCGGGATCGCCCCTAAGGACTATGGTCAGTGTAGTTTTGTATTCCGCGATGTATCTTTCTTCGCCATCCCTGGACACGTGTTTCGGGGTATTTACCCCTCATCAGCAGGGAATAGGCCATCTTCTTATCTTCTGGGGTTGCCGGTGGCTGCCAAATATTGCCAGGTCTAGTACCACACAGGCGCGCAGGTGCGGGGTCCCAGGCTCGTCAGCCCACAGCTCGAGGGAGCTTAAACATTTCAAGAGGGGGTGGGGTCGCACACCACTCACTCACCAGCGGGATCGCCCCTAAGGACTATGGCCAGTGTAGTTTTGTATTCCGGGATGTATCTTTCTTCGCCATCCCTGGACACGTGTTTCGGGGTATTTACCCCTCATCAGCAGGGAATAGGCCATCTTCTTATCTTCTGGGGTTGCCGGTGGCTGCCAAATATTGCCAGGTCTAGTACCACACAGGGGCGCAGGTGCAGGTCCCAGGCTCGTCAGCCCACAGCTCGAGGGAGCTTAAACATTTCAAGTGGGGGTGGGGTCGCACACCACTCACTCACCAGCGGGATCGCCCCTAAGGACTATGGTCAGTGTAGTTTTGTATTCCGCGATGTATCTTTCTTCGCCATCCCTGGACACGTGTTTCGGGGTATTTACCCCTCATCAGCAGGGAATAGGCCATCTTCTTATCTTCTGGAGTTGCCGGTGGCTGCCAAATATTGCCAGGTCTAGTACCACACAGGCGCGCAGGTGCGGGGTCCCAGGCTCATCAGCCCACAGCTCGAGGGAGCTTAAACATTTCAAGAGGGGGTGGGGTCGCACACCACTCACTCACCAGCGGGATCGCCCCTAAGGACTATGGTCAGTGTAGTTTTGTATTCCGCGATGTATCTTTCTTCGCCATCCCTGGACACGTGTTTCGGGGTATTTACCCCTCATCAGCAGGGAATAGGCCATCTTCTTATCTTCTGGGGTTGCCGGTGGCTGCCAAATATTGCCAGGTCTAGTACCACACAGGCGCTCAGGTGCGGGGTCCCAGGCTCGTCAGCCCACAGCTCGAGGGAGCTTAAACATTTCAAGAGGGGGTGGGGTCGCACACCACTCACTCACCAGCGGGATCGCCCCTAAGGACTATGGTCAGTGTAGTTTTGTATTCCGCGATGTATCTTTCTTCGCCATCCCTGGACACGTGTTTCGGGGTATTTACCCCTCATCAGCAGGGAATAAGCCATCTTCTTATCTTCTGGGGTTGCCGGTGGCTGCCAAATATTGCCAGGTCTAGTACCACACAGGCGCGCAGGTGCGGGGTCCCAGGCTCGTCAGCCCACAGCTCGAGGGAGCTTAAACATTTCAAGAGGGGGTGGGGTCGCACACCACTCACTCACCAGCGGGATCGCCCCTAAGGACTATGGTCAGTGTAGTTTTGTATTCCGCGATGTATCTTTCTTCGCCATCCCTGGACACGTGTTTCGGGGTATTTACCCCTCATCAGCAGGGAATAGGCCATCTTCTTATCTTCTGGGGTTGCCGGTGGCTGCCAAATATTGCCAGGTCTAGTACCACACAGGCGCGCAGGTGCGGGGTCCCAGGCTCGTCAGCCCACAGCTCGAGGGAGCTTAAACATTTCAAGAGGGGGTGGGGTCGCACACCACTCACTCACCAGCGGGATCGCCCCTAAGGACTATGGTCAGTGTAGTTTTGTATTCCGCGATGTATCTTTCTTCGCCATCCCTGGACACGTGTTTCGGGGTATTTACCCCTCATCAGCAGGGAATAGGCCATCTTCTTATCTTCTGGGGTTGCCGGTGGCTGCCAAATATTGCCAGGTCTAGTACCACACAGGCGCGCAGGTGCGGGGTCCCAGGCTCGTCAGCCCACAGCTCGAGGGAGCTTAAACATTTCAAGAGGGGGTGGGGTCGCACACCACTCACTCACCAGCGGGATCGCCCCTAAGGACTATGGCCAGTGTAGTTTTGTATTCCGGGATGTATCTTTCTTCGCCATCCCTGGACACGTGTTTCGGGGTATTTACCCCTCATCAGCAGGGAATAGGCCATCTTCTTATCTTCTGGGGTTGCCGGTGGCTGCCAAATATTGCCAGGTCTAGTACCACACAGGCGCACAGGTGCGGGGTCCCAGGCTCGTCAGCCCACAGCTCGAGGGAGCTTAAACATTTCAAGAGGGGGTGGGGTCGCACACCACTCACTCACCAGCGGGATCGCCCCTAAGGACTATGGTCAGTGTAGTTTTGTATTCCGCGATGTATCTTTCTTCGCCATCCCTGGACACGTGTTTCGGGGTATTTACCCCTCATCAGCAGGGAATAGGCCATCTTCTTATCTTCTGGGGTTGCCGGTGGCTGCCAAATATTGCCAGGTCTAGTACCACACAGGCGCGCAGGTGCGGGGTCCCAGGCTCGTCAGCCCACAGCTCGAGGGAGCTTAAACATTTCAAGAGGGGGTGGGGTCGCACACCACTCACTCACCAGCGGGATCGCCCCTAAGGACTATGGTCAGTGTAGTTTTGTATTCCGCGATGTATCTTTCTTCGCCATCCCTGGACACGTGTTTCGGGGTATTTACCCCTCATCAGCAGGGAATAGGCCATCTTCTTATCTTCTGGGGTTGCCGGTGGCTGCCAAATATTGCCAGGTCTAGTACCACACAGGCGCGCAGGTGCGGGGTCCCAGGCTCGTCAGCCCACAGCTCGAGCAAGCTTAAACATTTCAAGAGGGGGTGGGGTCGCACACCACTCACTCACCAGCGGGATCGCCCCTAAGGACTATGGTCAGTGTAGTTTTGTATTCCGCGATGTATCTTTCTTCGCCATCCCTGGACACGTGTTTCGGGGTATTTACCCCTCATCAGCAGGGAATAGGCCATCTTCTTATCTTCTGGGGTTGCCGGTGGCTGCCAAATATTGCCAGGTCTAGTACCACACAGGGGCGCAGGTGCAGGTCCCAGGCTCGTCAGCCCACAGCTCGAGGGAGCTTAAACATTTCAAGAGGGGGTGGGGTCGCACACCACTCACTCACCAGCGGGATCGCCCCTAAGGACTATGGTCAGTGTAGTTTTGTATTCCGCGATGTATCTTTCTTCGCCATCCCTGGACACGTGTTTCGGGGTATTTACCCCTCATCAGCAGGGAATAGGCCATCTTCTTATCTTCTGGAGTTGCCGGTGGCTGCCAAATATTGCCAGGTCTAGTACCACACAGGCGCGCAGGTGCGGGGTCCCAGGCTCATCAGCCCACAGCTCGAGGGAGCTTAAACATTTCAAGAGGGGGTGGGGTCGCACACCACTCACTCACCAGCGGGATCGCCCCTAAGGACTATGGTCAGTGTAGTTTTGTATTCCGCGATGTATCTTTCTTCGCCATCCCTGGACACGTGTTTCGGGGTATTTACCCCTCATCAGCAGGGAATAGGCCATCTTCTTATCTTCTGGGGTTGCCGGTGGCTGCCAAATATTGCCAGGTCTAGTACCACACAGGCGCTCAGGTGCGGGGTCCCAGGCTCGTCAGCCCACAGCTCGAGGGAGCTTAAACATTTCAAGAGGGGGTGGGGTCGCACACCACTCACTCACCAGCGGGATCGCCCCTAAGGACTATGGTCAGTGTAGTTTTGTATTCCGCGATGTATCTTTCTTCGCCATCCCTGGACACGTGTTTCGGGGTATTTACCCCTCATCAGCAGGGAATAAGCCATCTTCTTATCTTCTGGGGTTGCCGGTGGCTGCCAAATATTGCCAGGTCTAGTACCACACAGGCGCGCAGGTGCGGGGTCCCAGGCTCGTCAGCCCACAGCTCGAGGGAGCTTAAACATTTCAAGAGGGGGTGGGGTCGCACACCACTCACTCACCAGCGGGATCGCCCCTAAGGACTATGGTCAGTGTAGTTTTGTATTCCGCGATGTATCTTTCTTCGCCATCCCTGGACACGTGTTTCGGGGTATTTACCCCTCATCAGCAGGGAATAGGCCATCTTCTTATCTTCTGGGGTTGCCGGTGGCTGCCAAATATTGCCAGGTCTAGTACCACACAGGCGCGCAGGTGCGGGGTCCCAGGCTCGTCAGCCCACAGCTCGAGGGAGCTTAAACATTTCAAGAGGGGGTGGGGTCGCACACCACTCACTCACCAGCGGGATCGCCCCTAAGGATTATGGTCAGTGTAGTTTTGTATTCCGCGATGTATCTTTCTTCGCCATCCCTGGACACGTGTTTCGGGGTATTTACCCCTCATCAGCAGGGAATAGGCCATCTTCTTATCTTCTGGGGTTGCCGGTGGGTGCCAAATATTGCCAGGTCTAGTACCACACAGGCGCGCAGGTGTGGGGTCCCAGGCTCGTCAGCCCACAGCTCGAGGGAGCTTAAACATTTCAAGAGGGGGTGGGGTCGCACACCACTCACTCACCAGCGGGATCGCCCCTAAGGACTATGGTCAGTGTAGTTTTGTATTCCGCGATGTATCTTTCTTCGCCATCCCTGGACACGTGTTTCGGGGTATTTACCCCTCATCAGCAGGGAATAGGCCATCTTCTTATCTTCTGGGGTTGCCGGTGGCTGCCAAATATTGCCAGGTCTAGTACCACACAGGCGCGCAGGTACGGGGTCCCAGGCTCGTCAGCCCACAGCTCGAGGGAGCTTAAACATTTCAAGAGGGGGTGGGGTCGCACACCACTCACTCACCAGCGGGATCGCCCCTAAGGACTATGGTCAGTGTAGTTTTGTATTCCGCGATGTATCTTTCTTCGCCATCCCTGGACACGTGTTTCGGGGTATTTACCCCTCATCAGCAGGGAATAGGCCATCTTCTTATCTTCTGGGGTTGCCGGTGGCTGCCAAATATTGCCAGGTCTAGTACCACACAGGCGCGCAGGTGCGGGGTCCCAGGCTCGTCAGCCCACAGCTCGAGGGAGCTTAAACATTTCAAGAGGGGGTGGGGTCGCACACCACTCACTCACCAGCGGGATCGCCCCTAAGGACTATGGTCAGTGTAGTTTTGTATTCCGCGATGTATCTTTCTTCGCCATCCCTGGACACGTGTTTCGGGGTATTTACCCCTCATCAGCAGGGAATAGGCCATCTTCTTATCTTCTGGGGTTGCCGGTGGCTGCCAAATATTGCCAGGTCTAGTACCACACAGGCGCGCAGGTGCGGGGTCCCAGGCTCGTCAGCCCACAGCTCGAGCGAGCCTAAACATTTCAAGAGGGGGTGGGGTCGCACACCACTCACTCACCAGCGGGATCGCCCCTAAGGACTATGGTCAGTGTAGTTTTGTATTCCGCGATGTATCTTTCTTCGCCATCCCTGGACACGTGTTTCGGGGTATTTACCCCTCATCAGCAGGGAATAGGCCATCTTCTTATCTTCTGGGGTTGCCGGTGGCTGCCAAATATTGCCAGGTCTAGTACCACACAGGCGCGCAGGTGCAGGTCCCAGGCTCGTCAGCCCACAGCTCGAGGGAGCTTAAACATTTCAAGAGGGGGTGGGGTCGCACACCACTCACTCACCAGCGGGATCGCCCCTAAGGACTATGGTCAGTGTAGTTTTGTATTCCGCGATGTATCTTTCTTCGCCATCCCTGGACACGTGTTTCGGGGTATTTACCCCTCATCAGCAGGGAATAGGCCATCTTCTTATCTTCTGGTGTTGCCGGTGGCTGCCAAATATTGCCAGGTCTAGTACCACACAGGCGCGCAGGTGCGGGGTCCCAGGCTCATCAGCCCACAGCTCGAGGGAGCTTAAACATTTCAAGAGGGGGTGGGGTCGCACACCACTCACTCACCAGCGGGATCGCCCCTAAGGACTATGGTCAGTGTAGTTTTGTATTCCGCGATGTATCTTTCTTCGCCATCCCTGGACACGTGTTTCGGGGTATTTACCCCTCATCAGCAGGGAATAGGCCATCTTCTTATCTTCTGGGGTTGCCGGTGGCTGCCAAATATTGCCAGGTCTAGTACCACACAGGCGCGCAGGTGCGGGGTCCCAGGCTCGTTAGCCCACAACTCGAGGGAGCTTAAACATTTCAATAGGGGGTTGGGTCGCACACCACTCACTCACCAGCGGGATCGCCCCTAAGGACTATGGTCAGTGTAGTTTTGTATTCCGCGATGTATCTTTCTTTGCCATCCCTGGACACGTGTTTCGGGGTATTTACCCCTCATCAGCAGGGAATAGGCCATCTTCTTATCTTCTGGGGTTGCCGGTGGCTGCCAAATATTGCCAGGTCTAGTACCACACAGGCGCGCAGGTGCGGGGTCCCAGGCTCGTCAGCCCACAGCTCGAGGGAGCTTAAACATTTCAAGAGGGGGTGGGGTCGCACACAACTCACTCACCAGCGGGATCGCCCCTAAGGACTATGGTCAGTGTAGTTTTGTATTCCGCGATGTATCTTTCTTCGCCATCCCTGGACACGTGTTTCAGGGTATTTACCCCTCATCAGCAGGGAATAGGCCATCTTCTTATCTTCTGGGGTTGCCGGTGGCTGCCAAATATTGCCAGGTCTAGTACCACACAGGCGCGCAGGTGCGGGGTCCCAGGCTCGTCAGCCCACAGCTCGAGGGAGCTTAAACATTTCAAGAGGGGGTGGGGTCGCACACCACTCACTCACCAGCGGGATCGCCCCTAAGGACTATGGTCAGTGTAGTTTTGTATTCCGCGATGTATCTTTCTTCGCCATCCCTGGACACGTGTTTCGGGGTATTTACCCCTCATCAGCAGGGAATAGGCCATCTTCTTATCTTCTGGGGTTGCCGGTGGCTGCCAAATATTGCCAGGTCTAGTACCACACAGGCGCGCAGATGCGGGGTCCCAGGCTCGTAAGCCCACAGCTCGAGGGAGCTTAAACATTTCAAGAGGGGGTGGGGTCGCACACCACTCACTCACCAGCGGGATCGCCCCTAAGGACTATGGTCAGTGTAGTTTTGTATTCCGCGATGTATCTTTCTTCGCCATCCCTGGACACGTGTTTCGGGGTATTTACCCCTCATCAGCAGGGAATAGGCCATCTTCTTATCTTCTGGGGTTGCCGGTGGCTGCCAAATATTGCCAGGTCTAGTACCACACAGGCGCGCAGGTGCGGGGTCCCAGGCTCGTCAGCCCACAGCTCGAGGGAGCTTAAACACTTCAAGAGGGGGTGGGGTCGCACACCACTCACTCACCAGCGGGATCGCCCCTAAGGACTATGGTCAGTGTAGTTTTGTATTCCGCGATGTATCTTTCTTCGCCATCCCTGGACACGTGTTTCGGGGTATTTACCCCTCATCAGCAGGAAATAGGCCATCTACTTATCTTCTGGGGTTGCCGGTGGCTGCCAAATATTGCCAGGTCTAGTACCACACAGGCGCGCAGATGCGGGGTCCCAGGCTCTTCAGCCCACAGCTCGAGGGAGCTTAAACATTTCAAGAGGGGGTGGGGTCGCACACCACTCACTCACCAGCGGGATCGCTCCTAAGGACTATGGTCAGTGTAGTTTTGTATTCCGCGATGTATCTTTCTTCGCCATCCCTGGACACGTGTTTCGGGGTATTTACCCCATATCAGCAGGGAATAGGCCATCTTCTTATCTTCTGGGGTTGCCGGTGGCTGCCAAGTATTGCCAGGTCTAGTACCACACAGGCGCGCAGGTGCGGGGTCCCAGGCTCGTCAGCCCACAGCTCGAGGGAGCTTAAACATTTCAAGAGGGGGTGGGGTCGCACACCACTCACTCACCAGCGGGATCGCTCCTAAGGACTATGGTCAGTGTAGTTTTGTATTCCGCGATGTATCTTTCTTCGCCATCCCTGGACACGTGTTTCGGGGTATTTACCCCTCATCAGTAGGGAATAGGCCATCTTCTTATCTTCTGGGGTTGCCGGTGGCTCCCAAATATTGCCAGGTCTAGTACCACACAGGCGCGCAGGTGCGGGGTCCCAGGCTCGTCAGCCCACAGCTCGAGGGAGCTTAAACATTTCAAGAGGGGGTGGGGTCGCACACCACTCACTCACCAGCGGGATCGCCCCTAAGTACTATGGTCAGTGTAGTTTTGTATTCCGCGATGTATCTTTCTTCGCCATCCCTGGACACGTGTTTCGGGGTATTTACCCCTCATCAGCAGGGAATAGGCCATCTTCTTATCTTCTGGGGTTGCCGGTGGCTGCCAAATATTGCCAGGTCTAGTACCACACAGGCGCGCAGGTGCGGGGTCCCAGGCTCGTCAGCCCACAGCTCGAGGGAGCTTAAACATTTCAAGAGGGGGTGGGGTCGCACACCACTCACTCACCAGCGGGATCGCCCCTAAGGACTATGGTCAGTGTAGTTTTGTATTCTGCGATGTATCTTTCTTCGCCATCCCTGGACACGTGTTTCGGGGTATTTACCCCTCATCAGCAGGGAATAGGCCATCTTCTTATCTTCTGGGGCTGCCGGTGGCTGCCAAATATTGCCAGGTCTAGTACCACATAGGCGCGCAGGTGCGGGGTCCCAGGCTCGTCAGCCCACAGCTCGAGGGAGCTTAAACATTTCAAGAGGGGGTGGGGTCGCACACCACTCACTCACCAGCGGGATCGCCCCTAAGGACTATGGTCAGTGTAGTTTTGTATTCCGCGATGTATCTTTCTTCGCCATCCCTGGACACGTGTTTCGGGGTATTTACCCCTCATCAGCAGGGAATAGGCCATCTTCTTATCTTCTGGGGTTGCCGGTGGCTGCCAAATATTGCCAGGTCTAGTACCACACAGGCGCGCAGGTGCGGGGTCCCAGGCTCGTCAGCCCATAGCTCGAGGGAGCTTAAACATTTCAAAAGGGGGTGGGGTCGCACACCACTCACTCACCAGCGGGATCGCCCCTAAGGACTATGGTCAGTGTAGTTTTGTATTCCGCGATGTATCATTCTTCGCCATCCCTGTACACGTGTTTCGGGGTATTTACCCCTCATCAGCAGGGAATAGGCCATCTTCTTATCTTCTGGGGTTGCCGGTGGCTGCCAAATATTGCCAGGTCTAGTACCAAACAGGCGCGCAGGTGCGGGGTCCCAGGCTCGTCAGCACACAGCTCAAGGGAGCTTAAACATTTCAAAAGGGGGTGGGGTCGCACACCACTCACTCACCAGCGGGATCGCCCCTAAGGACTATGGTCAGTGTAGTTTTGTATTCCGCGATGTATCTTTCTTCGCCATCCCTGGACACGTGTTTCGGGGTATTTACCCCTCATCAGCAGGGAATAGGCCATCTTCTTATCTTCTGGGGTTGCCGGTGGCTGCCAAATATTGCCAGGTCTAGTACCACACAGGCGCGCAGGTGCGGGGTCCCAGGCTCGTCAGCCCACAGCTCGAGGGAGCTTAAACATTTCAAGAGGGGGTGGGGTCGCACACCACTCACTCACCAGCGGGATCGCCCCTAAGGACTATGGTCAGTGTAGTTTTGTATTCCGCGATGTATCTTTCTTCGCCAACCCTGGACACGTGTTTCGGGGTATTTACCCCTCATCAGCAGGGAATAGGCCATCTTCTTATCTTCTGGGGTTGCCGGTGGCTGCCAAATATTGCCAGGTCTAGTACCACACAGGCGCGCAGGTGCGGGGTCCCAGGCTCGTCAGCCCACAGCTCGAGGGAGCTTAAACATTTCAAGAGGGGGTGGGGTCGCACACCACTCACTCACCAGCGGGATCGCCCCTAAGGACTATGGTCAGTGTAGTTTTGTATTCTGCGATGTATCTTTCTTCGCCATCCCTGGACACGTGTTTCGGGGTATTTACCCCTCATCAGCAGGGAATAGGCCATCTTCTTATCTTCTGGGGCTGCCGGTGGCTGCCAAATATTGCCAGGTCTAGTACCACACAGGTGCGCAGGTGCGGGGTCCTAGGCTCGTCAGCCCACAGCTTGAGGGAGCTTAAACATTTCAAGAGGGGGTGGGGTCGCACACCACTCACTCACCAGCGGGATCGCCCCTAAGGACTATGGTCAGTGTAGTTTTGTATTCCGCGATGTATCTTTCTTCGCCATCCCTGGACACGTGTTTCGGGGTATTTACCCCTCATCAGCAGGGAATAGGCCATCTTCTTATCTTCTGGGGTTGCCGGTGGCTGCCAAATATTGCCAGGTCTAGTACCACACAGGCGCGCAGGTGCGGGGTCCCAGGCTCGTCAGCCCACAGCTCGAGGGAGCTTAAACATTTCAAGAGGGGGTGGGGTCGCACACCACTCACTCACCAGCGGGATCGCCCCTAAGGACTATGGTCAGTGTAGTTTTGTATTCCGCGATGTATCTTTCTTCGCCATCCCTGGACACGTGTTTCGGGGTATTTACCCCTCATCAGCAGGGAATAGGCCATTTTCTTATCTTCTGGGGTTGCCGGTGGCTGCCAAATATTGCCAGGTCTAGTACCACATAGGCGCGCAGGTGCGGGGTCCCAGGCTCGTCAGCCCACAGCTCGAGGGAGCTTAAACATTTCAAGAGGGGGTGGGGTCGCACACCACTCACTCACCAGCGGGATCGCCCCTAAGGACTATGGTCAGTGTAGTTTTGTATTCCGCGATGTATCTTTCTTCGCCATCCCTGGACACGTGTTTCGGGGTATTTACCCCTCATCAGCAGGGAATAGGCCATCTTCTTATCTTCTGGGGTTGCCGGTGGCTGCCAAATATTGCCAGGTCTAGTACCACACAGGCGCGCAGGTGCGGGGTCCCAGGCTCGTCAGCCCACAGCTCGAGGGAGCTTAAACATTTCAAGAGGGGGTGGGGTCGCACACCACTCACTCACCAGCGGGATCGCCCCTAAGGATTATGGTCAGTGTAGTTTTGTATTCCGCGATGTATCTTTCTTCGCCATCCCTGGACACGTGTTTCGGGGTATTTACCCCTCATCAGCAGGGAATAGGCCATCTTCTTATCTTCTGGGGTTGCCGGTGGGTGCCAAATATTGCCAGGTCTAGTACCACACAGGCGCGCAGGTGTGGGGTCCCAGGCTCGTCAGCCCACAGCTCGAGGGAGCTTAAACATTTCAAGAGGGGGTGGGGTCGCACACCACTCACTCACCAGCGGGATCGCCCCTAAGGACTATGGTCAGTGTAGTTTTGTATTCCGCGATGTATCTTTCTTCGCCATCCCTGGACACGTGTTTCGGGGTATTTACCCCTCATCAGCAGGGAATAGGCCATCTTCTTATCTTCTGGGGTTGCCGGTGGCTGCCAAATATTGCCAGGTCTAGTACCACACAGGCGCGCAGGTACGGGGTCCCAGGCTCGTCAGCCCACAGCTCGAGGGAGCTTAAACATTTCAAGAGGGGGTGGGGTCGCACACCACTCACTCACCAGCGGGATCGCCCCTAAGGACTATGGTCAGTGTAGTTTTGTATTCCGCGATGTATCTTTCTTCGCCATCCCTGGACACGTGTTTCGGGGTATTTACCCCTCATCAGCAGGGAATAGGCCATCTTCTTATCTTCTGGGGTTGCCGGTGGCTGCCAAATATTGCCAGGTCTAGTACCACACAGGCGCGCAGGTGCGGGGTCCCAGGCTCGTCAGCCCACAGCTCGAGGGAGCTTAAACATTTCAAGAGGGGGTGGGGTCGCACACCACTCACTCACCAGCGGGATCGCCCCTAAGGACTATGGTCAGTGTAGTTTTGTATTCCGCGATGTATCTTTCTTCGCCATCCCTGGACACGTGTTTCGGGGTATTTACCCCTCATCAGCAGGGAATAGGCCATCTTCTTATCTTCTGGGGTTGCCGGTGGCTGCCAAATATTGCCAGGTCTAGTACCACACAGGCGCGCAGGTGCGGGGTCCCAGGCTCGTCAGCCCACAGCTCGAGCGAGCCTAAACATTTCAAGAGGGGGTGGGGTCGCACACCACTCACTCACCAGCGGGATCGCCCCTAAGGAGTATGGTCAGTGTAGTTTTGTATTCCGCGATGTATCTTTCTTCGCCATCCCTGGACACGTGTTTCGGGGTATTTACCCCTCATCAGCAGGGAATAGGCCATCTTCTTATCTTCTGGGGTTGCCGGTGGCTGCCAAATATTGCCAGGTCTAGTACCACACAGGCGCGCAGGTGCAGGTCCCAGGCTCGTCAGCCCACAGCTCGAGGGAGCTTAAACATTTCAAGAGGGGGTGGGGTCGCACACCACTCACTCACCAGCGGGATCGCCCCTAAGGACTATGGTCAGTGTAGTTTTGTATTCCGCGATGTATCTTTCTTCGCCATCCCTGGACACGTGTTTCGGGGTATTTACCCCTCATCAGCAGGGAATAGGCCATCTTCTTATCTTCTGGTGTTGCCGGTGGCTGCCAAATATTGCCAGGTCTAGTACCACACAGGCGCGCAGGTGCGGGGTCCCAGGCTCATCAGCCCACAGCTCGAGGGAGCTTAAACATTTCAAGAGGGGGTGGGGTCGCACACCACTCACTCACCAGCGGGATCGCCCCTAAGGACTATGGTCAGTGTAGTTTTGTATTCCGCGATGTATCTTTCTTCGCCATCCCTGGACACGTGTTTCGGGGTATTTACCCCTCATCAGCAGGGAATAGGCCATCTTCTTATCTTCTGGGGTTGCCGGTGGCTGCCAAATATTGCCAGGTCTAGTACCACACAGGCGCGCAGGTGCGGGGTCCCAGGCTCGTTAGCCCACAACTCGAGGGAGCTTAAACATTTCAATAGGGGGTTGGGTCGCACACCACTCACTCACCAGCGGGATCGCCCCTAAGGACTATGGTCAGTGTAGTTTTGTATTCCGCGATGTATCTTTCTTTGCCATCCCTGGACACGTGTTTCGGGGTATTTACCCCTCATCAGCAGGGAATAGGCCATCTTCTTATCTTCTGGGGTTGCCGGTGGCTGCCAAATATTGCCAGGTCTAGTACCACACAGGCGCGCAGGTGCGGGGTCCCAGGCTCGTCAGCCCACAGCTCGAGGGAGCTTAAACATTTCAAGAGGGGGTGGGGTCGCACACCACTCACTCACCAGCGGGATCGCCCCTAAGGACTATGGTCAGTGTAGTTTTGTATTCCGCGATGTATCTTTCTTCGCCATCCCTGGACACGTGTTTCAGGGTATTTACCCCTCATCAGCAGGGAATAGGCCATCTTCTTATCTTCTGGGGTTGCCGGTGGCTGCCAAATATTGCCAGGTCTAGTACCACACAGGCGCGCAGGTGCGGGGTCCCAGGCTCGTCAGCCCACAGCTCGAGGGAGCTTAAACATTTCAAGAGGGGGTGGGGTCGCACACCACTCACTCACCAGCGGGATCGCCCCTAAGGACTATGGTCAGTGTAGTTTTGTATTCCGCGATGTATCTTTCTTCGCCATCCCTGGACACGTGTTTCGGGGTATTTACCCCTCATCAGCAGGGAATAGGCCATCTTCTTATCTTCTGGGGTTGCCGGTGGCTGCCAAATATTGCCAGGTCTAGTACCACACAGGCGCGCAGATGCGGGGTCCCAGGCTCGTAAGCCCACAGCTCGAGGGAGCTTAAACATTTCAAGAGGGGGTGGGGTCGCACACCACTCACTCACCAGCGGGATCGCCCCTAAGGACTATGGTCAGTGTAGTTTTGTATTCCGCGATGTATCTTTCTTCGCCATCCCTGGACACGAGTTTCGGGGTATTTACCCCTCATCAGCAGGGAATAGGCCATCTTCTTATCTTCTGGGGTTGCCGGTGGCTGCCAAATATTGCCAGGTCTAGTACCACACAGGCGCGCAGGTGCGGGGTCCCAGGCTCGTCAGCCCACAGCTCGAGGGAGCTTAAACACTTCAAGAGGGGGTGGGGTCGCACACCACTCACTCACCAGCGGGATCGCCCCTAAGGACTATGGTCAGTGTAGTTTTGTATTCCGCGATGTATCTTTCTTCGCCATCCCTGGACACGTGTTTCGGGGTATTTACCCCTCATCAGCAGGAAATAGGCCATCTACTTATCTTCTGGGGTTGCCGGTGGCTGCCAAATATTGCCAGGTCTAGTACCACACAGGCGCGCAGATGCGGGGTCCCAGGCTCTTCAGCCCACAGCTCGAGGGAGCTTAAACATTTCAAGAGGGGGTGGGGTCGCACACCACTCACTCACCAGCGGGATCGCTCCTAAGGACTATGGTCAGTGTAGTTTTGTATTCCGCGATGTATCTTTCTTCGCCATCCCTGGACACGTGTTTCGGGGTATTTACCCCATATCAGCAGGGAATAGGCCATCTTCTTATCTTCTGGGGTTGCCGGTGGCTGCCAAGTATTGCCAGGTCTAGTACCACACAGGCGCGCAGGTGCGGGGTCCCAGGCTCGTCAGCCCACAGCTCGAGGGAGCTTAAACATTTCAAGAGGGGGTGGGGTCGCACACCACTCACTCACCAGCGGGATCGCTCCTAAGGACTATGGTCAGTGTAGTTTTGTATTCCGCGATGTATCTTTCTTCGCCATCCCTGGACACGTGTTTCGGGGTATTTACCCCTCATCAGTAGGGAATAGGCCATCTTCTTATCTTCTGGGGTTGCCGGTGGCTCCCAAATATTGCCAGGTCTAGTACCACACAGGCGCGCAGGTGCGGGGTCCCAGGCTCGTCAGCCCACAGCTCGAGGGAGCTTAAACATTTCAAGAGGGGGTGGGGTCGCACACCACTCACTCACCAGCGGGATCGCCCCTAAGTACTATGGTCAGTGTAGTTTTGTATTCCGCGATGTATCTTTCTTCGCCATCCCTGGACACGTGTTTCGGGGTATTTACCCCTCATCAGCAGGGAATAGGCCATCTTCTTATCTTCTGGGGTTGCCGGTGGCTGCCAAATATTGCCAGGTCTAGTACCACACAGGCGCGCAGGTGCGGGGTCCCAGGCTCGTCAGCCCACAGCTCGAGGGAGCTTAAACATTTCAAGAGGGGGTGGGGTCGCACACCACTCACTCACCAGCGGGATCGCCCCTAAGGACTATGGTCAGTGTAGTTTTGTATTCTGCGATGTATCTTTCTTCGCCATCCCTGGACACGTGTTTCGGGGTATTTACCCCTCATCAGCAGGGAATAGGCCATCTTCTTATCTTCTGGGGCTGCCGGTGGCTGCCAAATATTGCCAGGTCTAGTACCACATAGGCGCGCAGGTGCGGGGTCCCAGGCTCGTCAGCCCACAGCTCGAGGGAGCTTAAACATTTCAAGAGGGGGTGGGGTCGCACACCACTCACTCACCAGCGGGATCGCCCCTAAGGACTATGGTCAGTGTAGTTTTGTATTCCGCGATGTATCTTTCTTCGCCATCCCTGGACACGTGTTTCGGGGTATTTACCCCTCATCAGCAGGGAATAGGCCATCTTCTTATCTTCTGGGGTTGCCGGTGGCTGCCAAATATTGCCAGGTCTAGTACCACACAGGCGCGCAGGTGCGGGGTCCCAGGCTCGTCAGCCCATAGCTCGAGGGAGCTTAAACATTTCAAAAGGGGGTGGGGTCGCACACCACTCACTCACCAGCGGGATCGCCCCTAAGGACTATGGTCAGTGTAGTTTTGTATTCCGCGATGTATCATTCTTCGCCATCCCTGTACACGTGTTTCGGGGTATTTACCCCTCATCAGCAGGGAATAGGCCATCTTCTTATCTTCTGGGGTTGCCGGTGGCTGCCAAATATTGCCAGGTCTAGTACCAAACAGGCGCGCAGGTGCGGGGTCCCAGGCTCGTCAGCACACAGCTCAAGGGAGCTTAAACATTTCAAAAGGGGGTGGGGTCGCACACCACTCACTCACCAGCGGGATCGCCCCTAAGGACTATGGTCAGTGTAGTTTTGTATTCCGCGATGTATCTTTCTTCGCCATCCCTGGACACGTGTTTCGGGGTATTTACCCCTCATCAGCAGGGAATAGGCCATCTTCTTATCTTCTGGGGTTGCCGGTGGCTGCCAAATATTGCCAGGTCTAGTACCACACAGGCGCGCAGGTGCGGGGTCCCAGGCTCGTCAGCCCACAGCTCGAGGGAGCTTAAACATTTCAAGAGGGGGTGGGGTCGCACACCACTCACTCACCAGCGGGATCGCCCCTAAGGACTATGGTCAGTGTAGTTTTGTATTCCGCGATGTATCTTTCTTCGCCAACCCTGGACACGTGTTTCGGGGTATTTACCCCTCATCAGCAGGGAATAGGCCATCTTCTTATCTTCTGGGGTTGCCGGTGGCTGCCAAATATTGCCAGGTCTAGTACCACACAGGCGCGCAGGTGCGGGGTCCCAGGCTCGTCAGCCCACAGCTCGAGGGAGCTTAAACATTTCAAGAGGGGGTGGGGTCGCACACCACTCACTCACCAGCGGGATCGCCCCTAAGGACTATGGTCAGTGTAGTTTTGTATTCTGCGATGTATCTTTCTTCGCCATCCCTGGACACGTGTTTCGGGGTATTTACCCCTCATCAGCAGGGAATAGGCCATCTTCTTATCTTCTGGGGCTGCCGGTGGCTGCCAAATATTGCCAGGTCTAGTACCACACAGGTGCGCAGGTGCGGGGTCCTAGGCTCGTCAGCCCACAGCTTGAGGGAGCTTAAACATTTCAAGAGGGGGTGGGGTCGCACACCACTCACTCACCAGCGGGATCGCCCCTAAGGACTATGGTCAGTGTAGTTTTGTATTCCGCGATGTATCTTTCTTCGCCATCCCTGGACACGTGTTTCGGGGTATTTACCCCTCATCAGCAGGGAATAGGCCATCTTCTTATCTTCTGGGGTTGCCGGTGGCTGCCAAATATTGCCAGGTCTAGTACCACACAGGCGCGCAGGTGCGGGGTCCCAGGCTCGTCAGCCCACAGCTCGAGGGAGCTTAAACATTTCAAGAGGGGGTGGGGTCGCACACCACTCACTCACCAGCGGGATCGCCCCTAAGGACTATGGTCAGTGTAGTTTTGTATTCCGCGATGTATCTTTCTTCGCCATCCCTGGACACGTGTTTCGGGGTATTTACCCCTCATCAGCAGGGAATAGGCCATTTTCTTATCTTCTGGGGTTGCCGGTGGCTGCCAAATATTGCCAGGTCTAGTACCACACAGGCGCGCAGGTGCGGGGTCCCAGGCTCGTCAGCCCACAGCTCGAGGGAGCTTAAACATTTCAAGAGGGGGTGGGGTCGCACACCACTCACTCACCAGCGGGATCGCCCCTAAGGACTATGGTCAGTGTAGTTTTGTATTCCGCGATGTATCATTCTTCGCCATCCCTGTACACGTGTTTCGGGGTATTTACCCCTCATCAGCAGGGAATAGGCCATCTTCTTATCTTCTGGGGTTGCCGGTGACTGCCAAATATTGCCAGGTCTAGTACCAAACAGGCGCGCAGGTGCCGGGTCCCAGGCTCGTCAGCCCACAGCTCAAGGGAGCTTAAACATTTCAAAAGGGGGTGGGGTCGCACACCACTCACTCACCAGCGGGATCGCCCCTAAGGACTATGGTCAGTGTAGTTTTGTATTCCGCGATGTATCTTTCTTCGCCATCCCTGGACACGTGTTTCGGGGTATTTACCCCTCATCAGCAGGGAATAGGCCATCTTCTTATCTTCTGGGGTTGCCGGTGGCTGCCAAATATTGCCAGGTCTAGTACCACACAGGCGCGCAGGTGCGGGGTCCCAGGCTCGTCAGCCCACAGCTCGAGGGAGCTTAAACATTTCAAGAGGGGGTGGGGTCGCACACCACTCACTCACCAGCGGGATCGCCCCTAAGGACTATGGTCAGTGTAGTTTTGTATTCCGCGATGTATCTTTCTTCGCCATCCCTGGACACGTGTTTCGGGGAATTTACCCCTCATCAGCAGGGAATAGGCCATCTTCTTATCTTCTGGGGTTGCCGGTGGCTGCCAAATATTGCCAGGTCTAGTACCACACAGGCGCGCAGGTGCGGGGTCCCAGGCTCATCAGCCCACAGCTCGAGGGAGCTTAAACATTTCAAGAGGGGGTGGGGTCGCACACCACTCACTCACCAGCGGGATCGCCCCTAAGGACTATGGTCAGTGTAGTTTTGTATTCCGCGATGTATCTTTCTTCGCCATCCCTGGACACGTGTTTCGGGGTATTTACCCCTCATCAGCAGGGAATAGGCCATCTTCTTATCTTCTGGGGTTGCCGGTGGCTGCCAAATATTGCCAGGTCTAGTACCACACAGGCGCGCAGGTGCGGGGTCCCAGGCTCGTCAGCCCACAGCTCGAGGGAGCTTAAACATTTCAAGAGGGGGTGGGGTCGCACACCACTCACTCACCAGCGGGATCGCCCCTAAGGACTATGGTCAGTGTAGTTTTGTATTCCGCGATGTATCTTTCTTCGCCATCCCTGGACACGTGTTTCGGGGTATTTACCCCTCATCAGCAGGGAATAGGCCATCTTCTTATCTTCTGGGGCTGCCGGTGGCTGCCAAATATTGCCAGGTCTAGTACCACACAGGCGTGCAGGTGCGGGGTCCCAGGCTCGTCAGCCCACAGCTCGAGGGAGCTTAAACATTTCAAGAGGGGGTGGGGTCGCACACCACTCACTCACCAGCGGGATCGCCCCTAAGGACTATGGTCAGTGTAGTTTTGTATACCGCGATGAATCTTTCTTCCCCATCCCTGGACACGTGTTTCGGGGTATTTACCCCTCATCAGCAGGGAATAGGCCATCTTCTTATCTTCTGGGGTTGCCGGTGGCTGCCAAATATTGCCAGGTCTAGTACCACACAGGCGCGCAGGTGCGGGGTCCCAGGCTCATCAGCCCACAGCTCGAGGGAGCTTAAACATTTCAAGAGGGGGTGGGGTCGCACACCACTCACTCACCAGCGGGATCGCCCCTAAGGACTATGGTCAGTGTAGTTTTGTATTCCGCGATGTATCTTTCTTCGCCATCCCTGGACACGTGTTTCGGGGTATTTACCCCTCATCAGCAGGGAATAGGCCATCTTCTTATCTTCTGGGGTTGCCGGTGGCTGCCAAATATTGCCAGGTCTAGTACCACACAGGCGCGCAGGTGCGGGGTCCCAGGCTCGTCAGCCCACAGCTCGAGGGAGCTTAAACATTTCAAGAGGGGGTGGGGTCGCACACCACTCACTCACCAGCGGGATCGCCCCTAAGGACTATGGTCAGTGTAGTTTTGTATTCCGCGATGTATCATTCTTCGCCATCCCTGTACACGTGTTTCGGGGTATTTACCCCTCATCAGCAGGGAATAGGCCATCTTCTTATCTTCTGGGGTTGCCGGTGGCTGCCAAATATTGCCAGGTCTAGTACCAAACAGGCGCGCAGGTGCGGGGTCCCAGGCTCGTCAGCCCACAGCTCAAGGGAGCTTAAACATTTCAAAAGGGGGTGGGGTCGCACACCACTCACTCACCAGCGGGATCGCCCCTAAGGACTATGGTCAGTGTAGTTTTGTATTCCGCGATGTATCTTTCTTCGCCATCCCTGGACACGTGTTTCGGGGTATTTACCACTCATCAGCAGGGAATAGGCCATCTTCTTATCTTCTGGGGTTGCCGGTGGCTGCCAAATATTGCCAGGTCTAGTACCACACAGGCGCGCAGGTGCGGGGTCCCAGGCTCGTCAGCCCACAGCTCGAGGGAGCTTAAACATTTCAAGAGGGGTTGGGGTCGCACACCACTCACTCACCAGCGGGATCGCCCCTAAGGACTATGGTCAGTGTAGTTTTGTATTCCGCGATGTATCTTTCTTCGCCATCCCTGGACACGTGTTTCGGGGTATTTACCCCTCATCAGCAGGGAATAGGCCATTTTCTTATCTTCTGGGGTTGCCGGTGGCTACCAAATATTGCCAGGTCTAGAACCACACAGGCGCGCAGGTGCGGGGTCCCAGGCTCGTCAGCCCACAGCTCGAGGGAGCTTAAACATTTCAAGAGGGGGTGGGGTCGCACACCACTCACTCACCAGCGGGATCGCCCCTAAGGACTATGGTCAGTGTAGTTTTGTATTCCGCGATGTATAATTCTTCGCCATCCCTGTACACGTGTTTCGGGGTATTTACCCCTCATCAGCAGGGAATAGGCCATCTTCCTATCTTCTGGGGTTGCCGGTGACTGCCAAATATTGCCAGGTCTAGTACCAAACAGGCGCGCAGGTGCCGGGTCCCAGGCTCGTCAGCCCACAGCTCAAGGGAGCTTAAACATTTCAAAAGGGGGTGGGGTCGCACACCACTCACTCACCAGCGGGATCGCCCCTAAGGACTATGGTCAGTGTAGTTTTGTATTCCGCGATGTATCTTTCTTCGCCATCCCTGGACACGTGTTTCGGGGTATTTACCCCTCATCAGCAGGGAATAGGCCATCTTCTTATCTTCTGGGGTTGCCGGTGGCTGCCAAATATTGCCAGGTCTAGTACCACACAGGCGCGCAGGTGCGGGGTCCCAGGCTCGTCAGCCCACAGCTCGAGGGAGCTTAAACATTTCAAGAGGGGGTGGGGTCGCACACCACTCACTCACCAGCGGAATCGCCCCTAAGGACTATGGTCAGTGTAGTTTTGTATTCCGCGATGTATCTTTCTTCGCCATCCCTGGACACGTGTTTCGGGGTATTTACCCCTCATCAGCAGGGAATAGGCCATCTTCTTATCTTCTGGGGTTGCCGGTGGCTGCCAAATATTGCCAGGTCTAGTACCACACAGGCGCGCAAGTGCGGGGTCCCAGGCTCATCAGCCCACAGCTCGAGGGAGCTTAAACATTTCAAGAGGGGGTGGGGTCGCACACCACTCACTCACCAGCGGGATCGCCCCTAAGGACTATGGTCAGTGTAGTTTTGTATTCCGCAATGTATCTTTCTTCGCCATCCCTGGACACGTGTTTCGGGGTATTTACCCCTCATCAGCAGGGAATAGGCCATCTTCTTATCTTCTGGGGTTGCCGGTGGCTGCCAAATATTGCCAGGTCTAGTACCACACAGGCGCGCAGGTGCGGGGTCCCAGGCTCGTCAGCCCACAGCTCGAGGGAGCTTAAACATTTCAAGAGGGGGTGGGGTCGCACACCACTCACTCACCAGCGGGATCGCCCCTAAGGACTATGGTCAGTGTAGTTTTGTATTCCGCGATGTATCTTTCTTCGCCATCCCTGGACACGTGTTTCGGGGTATTTACCCCTCATCAGCAGGGAATAGGCCATCTTCTTATCTTCTGGGGCTGCCGGTGGCTGCCAAATATTGCCAGGTCTAGTACCACACAGGCGCGCAGGTGCGGGGTCCCAGGCTCGTCAGCCCACAGCTCGAGGGAGCTTAAACATTTCAAGAGGGGGTGGGGTCGCACACCACTCACTCACCAGCGGGATCGCCCCTAAGGGCTATGGTCAGTGTAGTTTTGTATTCCGCGATGAATCTTTCTTCCCCATCCCTGGACACGTGTTTCGGGGTATTTACCCCTCATCAGCAGGGAATAGGCCATCTTCTTATCTTCTGGGGTTGCCGGTGGCTGCCAAATATTGCCAGGTCTAGTACCACACAGGCGCGCAGGTGCGGGGTCCCAGGCTCGTCAGCCCACAGCTCGAGGGAGCTTAAACATTTCAAGAGGGGGTGGGGTCGCACACCACTCACTCACCAGCGGGATCGCCCCTAAGGACTATGGTCAGTGTAGTTTTGTATTCCGCGATGTATCATTCTTCGCCATCCCTGGACACGTGTTTCGGGGTATTTACCCCTCATCAGCAGGGAATAGGCCATCTTCTTATCTTCTGGGGTTGCCGGTGGCTGCCAAATATTGCCAGGTCTAGTACCAAACAGGCGCGCAGGTGCGGGGTCCCAGGCTCGTCAGCCCACAGCTCGAGGGAGCTTAAACATTTCAAAAGGGGGTGGGGTCGCACACCACTCACTCACCAGCGGGATCGCCCCTAAGGACTATGGTCAGTGTAGTTTTGTATTCCGCGATGTATCTTTCTTCGCCATCCCTGGACACGTGTTTCGGGGTATTTACCCCTCATCAGCAGGGAATAGGCCATCTTCTTATCTTCTGGGGTTGCCGGTGGCTGCCAAATATTGCCAGGTCTAGTACCACACAGGCGCGCAGGTGCGGGGTCCCAGGCTCGTCAGCCCACAGCTCGAGGGAGCTTAAACATTTCAAGAGGGGGTGGGGTCGCACACCACTCACTCACCAGCGGGATCGCCCCTAAGGACTATGGTCAGTGTAGTTTTGTATTCCGCGATGTATCTTTCTTCGCCATCCCTGGACACGTGTTTCGGGGTATTTACCCCTCATCAGCAGGAAATAGGCCATCTTCTTATCTTCTGGGGTTGCCGGCGGCTGCCAAATATTGCCAGGTCTAGTACCACACAGGCGCGCAGGTGCGGGGTCCCAGGCTCGTCAGCCCACAGCTCGAGGGAGCTTAAACATTTCAAGAGGGGGTGGGGTCGCACACCACTCACTCACCAGCGGGATCGCCCCTAAGGACTATGGTCAGTGTAGTTTTGTATTCCGCGATGTATCTTTCTTCGCCATCCCTGGACACGTGTTTCAGGGTATTTACCCCTCATCAGCAGGGAATAGGCCATCTTCTTATCTTCTGGGGTTGTAGGTGGCTGCCAAATATTGCCAGGTCTAGTACCACACAGGCGCGCAGGTGCGGGGTCCCAGGCTCGTCAGCCCACAGCTCGAGGGAGCTTAAACATTTCAAGAGGGGGTGGGGTCGCACACCACTCACTCACCAGCGGGATCGCCCCTAAGGACTATGGTCAGTGTAGTTTTGTATTCCGCGATGTATCTTTCTTCGCCATCCCTGGACACGTGTTTCGGGGTATTTACCCCTCATCAGCAGGGAATAGGCCATCTTCTTATCTTCTGGGGTTGCCGGTGGCTGCCAAATATTGCCAGGTCTAGTACCACACAGGCGCGCAGGTGCGGGGTCCCAGGCTCGTCAGCCCACAGCTCGAGGGAGCTTAAACATTTCAAGAGGGGGTGGGGTCGCACACCACTCACTCACCAGCGGGATCGCCCCTAAGGACTATGGTCAGTGTAGTTTTGTATTCCGCGATGTATCTTTCTTCGCCATCCCTGGACACGTGTTTCGGGGTATTTACCCCTCATCAGCAGGGAATAGGCCATCTTCTTATCTTCTGGGGTTGCCGGTGGCTGCCAAATATTGCCATGTCTAGTACCACACAGGCGCGCAGGTGCGGGGTCCCAGGCTCGTCAGCCCACAGCTCGAGGGAGCTTAAACATTTCAAGAGGGGGTGGGGTAGCACACCACTCACTCACCAGCGGGATCGCCCCTAAGGACTATGGTCAGTGTAGTTTTGTATTCCGCGATGTATCTTTCTTCGCCATCCCTGGACACGTGTTTCGGGGTATTTACCCCTCATCAGCAGGGAATAGGCCATCTTCTTATCTTCTGGGGTTGCCGGTGGCTGCCAAATATTGCCAAGTCTAGTACCACACAGGCACGCAGGTGCGGGGTCCCAGGCTCGTCAGCCCACAGCTCGAGGGAGCTTAAACATTTCAAGAGGGGGTGGGGTCGCACACCACTCACTCACCAGCGGGATCGCCCCTAAGGACTATGGTCAGTGTAGTTTTGTATTCCGCGATGTATCTTTCTTCGCCATCCCTGGACACGTGTTTCGGGGTATTTACCTCTCATCAGCAGGGAATAGGCCATCTTCTTATCTTCTGTGGTTGCCGGTGGCTGCCAAATATTGCCAGGTCTAGTACCACACAGGCGCGCAGGTGCGGGGTCCCAGGCTCGTCAGCCCACAGCTCGAGGGAGCGTAAACATTTCAAGAGGGGGTGGGGTCGCACACCACACACTCACCAGCGGGATCGCCCCTAAGGACTATGGTCAGTGTAGTTTTGTATTCCGCGATGTATCTTTCTTCGCCATCCCTGGACACGTGTTTCGGGGTATTTACCCCTCATCAGCAGGGAATAGGCCATCTTCTTATCTTCTGGGGTTGCCGGTGGCTGCCAAATATTGCCAGGTCTAGTACCACACAGGCGCGCAGGTGCGGGGTCCCAGGCTCGTCAGCCCACAGCTCGAGGGAGCTTAAACATTTCAAGAGGGGGTGGGGTCGCACACCACTCACTCACCAGCGGGATCGCCCCTAAGAACTATGGTCAGTGTAGTTTTGTATTCCGCGATGTATCTTTCTTCGCCATCCCTGGACACGTGTTTCGGGGTATTTACCCCTCATTAGCAGGGAATAGGCCATCTTCTTATCTTCTGGGGTTGCCGGTGGCTGCCAAATATTGCCAGGTCTAGTACCACACAGGCGCGCAGGTGCGGGGTCCCAGGCTCGTCAGCCCACAGCTCGAGGGAGCTTAAACATTTCAAGAGGGGGTGGGGTCGCACACCACTCACTCACCAGCGGGATCGCCCCTAAGGACTATGGTCAGTGTAGTTTTGTATTCCGCGATGTATCTTTCTTCGCCATCCCTGGACACGTGTTTCGGGGTATTTACCCCTCATCAGCAGGGAATAGGCCATCTTCTTATCTTCTGGGGTTGCCGGTGGCTGCCAAATATTGCCAGGTCTAGTACCACACAGGCGCGCAGGTGCGGGGTCCCAGGCTCGTCAGCCCACAGCTCGAGGGAGCTTAAACATTTCAAGAGGGGGTGGGGTCGCACACCACTCACTCACCAGCGGGATCGCCCCTAAGGACTATGGTCAGTGTAGTTTTGTATTCCGCAATGTATCTTTCTTCGCCATCCCTGGACACGTGTTTCGGGGTATTTACCCCTCATTAGCAGGGAATAGGCCATCTTCTTATCTTCTGGGGTTGCCGGTGGCTGCCAAATATTGCCAGGTCTAGTACCACACAGGCGCGCAGGTGCGGGGTCCCAGGCTCGTCAGCCCACAGCTCGAGGGAGCTTAAACATTTCAAGAGGGGGTGGGGTCGCACACCACTCACTCACCAGCGGGATCGCCCCTAAGGACTATGCTCAGTGTAGTTTTGTATTCCGCGATGTATCTTTCTTCGCCATCCCTGGACACGTGTTTCGGGGTATTTACCCCTCATCAGCAGGGAATAGGCCATCTTCTTATCTTCTGGGGTTGCCGGTGGCTGCCAAATATTGCCAGGTCTAGTACCACACAGGCGCGCAGGTGCGGGTCCCAGGCTCGTCAGCCCACAGCCCGAGGGAGCTTAAACATTTCAAGAGGGGGTGGGGTCGCACACCACTCACTCACCAGCGGGATCGCCCCTAAGGACTATGGTCAGTGTAGTTTTGTATTCCGCGATGTATCTTTCTTCGCCATCCCTGGACACATGTTTCGGGGTATTTACCCCTCATCAGCGATCCCCATCCCCTCTTGAAATGTTTAAGCTCCCTCGAGCTATGGGCTGACGAGCCTGGGACCCCACACCTGCGCGCCTGTGTGGTACTAGACCTGGCAATATTTGGCAGCCACCGGCAACCCCAGAAGATAAGAAGATGGCCTATTCCCTGCTGATGAGGGGTAAATACCCCGAAACACGTGTCCAGGGATGGCGAAGAAAGATACATCGCGGAATACAAAACTACACTGACCATAGTCCTTAGGGGCGATCCCGCTGGTGAGTGAGTGGTGTGCGACCCCACCCCCTCTTGAAATGTTTAAGCTCCCTCGAGCTGTGGGCTGACGAGCCTGGGACCCCGCACCTGCGCGCCTGTGTGGTACTAGACCTGGCAATATTTGGCAGCCACCGGCAACCCCAGAAGATAAGAAGATGGCCTATTCCCTGCTGATGAGGGGTAAATACCCCGAAACACGTGTCCAGGGATGGCGAAGAAAGATACATCGCGGAATACAAAACTACACTGACCATAGTCCTTAGGGGCGATCCCGCTGGTGAGTGAGTGGTGTGCGACCTCACCCCCTCTTGAAATGTTTAAGCTCCCTCAAGCTGTGGGCTGACGAGCCTGGGACCGCGCACCTGCGCGCCTGTGTGGTACTAGACCTGGCAATATTTGGCAGCCACTGGCAACCCCAGAAGATAAGAAGATGGCCTATTCCCTGCTGATGAGGGGTAAATACCCCGAAACACGTGTCCAGGGATGGCGAAGAAAGATACATCGCGGAATACAAAACTACACTGACCATAGTCCTTAGGGGCGATCCCGCTGGTGAGTGAGTGGTGTGCGACCCCACCCCCTCTTGAAATGTTTAAACTCCCTCGAGCTGTGGGCTGACGAGCCTGGGACCCCGCACCTGCGCGCCTGTGTGGTACTAGACCTGGCAATATTTGGCAGCCACCGGCAACCCCAGAAGATAAGAAGATGGCCTATTCCCTGCTGATGAGGGGTAAATACCCCGAAACACGTGTCCAGGGATGGCGAAGAAAGATACATCGCGGAATACAAAACTACACTGACCATAGTCCTTAGGGGCGATCCCGCTGGTGAGTGAGTGGTGTGCGACCCCACCCCCTCTTGAAATGTTTAAGCTCCCTCGAGCTGTGGGCTGACGAGCCTGGGACCCGCACCTGCGCGCCTGTGTGGTACTAGACCTGGCAATATTTGGCAGCCATCGGCAACCCCAGAAGATAAGAAGATGGCCTATTCCCTGCTGATGAGGGGTAAATACCCCAAAACACGTGTCCAGGGATGGCGAAGAAAGATACATCGCGGAATACAAAACTACACTGACCATAGTCCTTAGGGGCGATCCCGCTGGTGAGTGAGTGGTGTGCGACCCCACCCCCTCTTGAAATGTTTAAGCTCCCTCGAGCTGTGGGCTGACGAGCCTGGGACCCCGCACCTGCGTGCCTGTGTGGTACTAGACCTGGCAATATTTGGCAGCCACCGGCAACCCCAGAAGATAAGAAGATGGCCTATTCCCTGCTGATGAGGGGTAAATACCCCGAAACACGTGTCCAGGGATGGCGAAGAAAGATACATCGCGGAATACAAAACTACACTGACCATAGTCCTTAGGGGCGATCCCGCTGGTGAGTGAGTGGTGTGCGACCCCACCCCCTCTTGAAATGTTTAAGCTCCCTCGAGCTGTGGGCTGACGAGCCTGGGACCCCGCACCTGCGCGCCTGTGTGGTACTAGACCTGGCAATATTTGGCAGCCACCGGCAACCCCAGAAGATAAGAAGATGGCCTATTCCCTGCTGATGAGGGGTAAATACCCCGAAACACGTGTCCAGGGATGGCGAAGAAAGATACATCGCGGAATACAAAACTACACTGACCATAGTCCTTAGGGGCGATCCCGCTGGTGAGTGAGTGGTGTGCGACCCCACCCCCTCTTGAAATGTTTAAGCTCCCTCGAGCTGTGGGCTGACGAGCCTGGGACCCCGCACCTGCGCGCCTGTGTGGTACTAGACCTGGCAATATTTGGCAGCCACCGGCAACCCCAGAAGATAAGAAGATGGCCTATTCCCTGCTGATGAGGGGTAAATACCCCGAAACACGTGTCCAGGGATGGCGAAGAAAGATACATCGCGAAATACAAAACTACACTGACCATAGTCCTTAGGGGCGATCCCGCTGGTGAGTGAGTGGTGTGCGACCCCACCCCCTCTTGAAATGTTTAAGCTCCCTCGAGCTGTGGGCTGACGAGCCTGGGACCCCGCACCTGCGCGCCTGTGTGGTACTAGACCTGGCAATATTTGGCAGCCACCGGCAACCCCAGAAGATAAGAAGATGGCCTATTCCCTGCTGATGAGGGGTAAATACCCCGAAACACGTGTCCAGGGATGGCGAAGAAAGATACATCGCGGAATACAAAACTACACTGACCATAGTCCTTAGGGGCGATCCCGCTGGTGAGTGAGTGGTGTGCGACCCCACCCCCTCTTGAAATGTTTAAGCTCCCTCGAGCTGTGGGCTGACGAGCCTGGGACCCCGCACCTGCGCGCCTGTGTGGTACTAGACCTGGCAATATTTGGCAGCCACCGGCAACCCCAGAAGATAAGAAGATGGCCTATTCCCTGCTGATGAGGGGTAAATACCCCGAAACACGTGTCCAGGGATGGCGAAGAAAGATACATCGCGGAATACAAAACTACACTGACCATAGTCCTTAGGGGCGATCCCGCTGGTGAGTGAGTGGTGTGCGACCCCACCCCCTCTTGAAATGTTTAAGCTCCCTCGAGCTGTGGGCTGACGAGCCTGGGACCCCGCACCTGCGCGCCTGTGTGGTACTAGACCTGGCAATATTTGGCAGCCACCGGCAACCCCAGAAGATAAGAAGATGGCCTATTCCCTGCTGATGAGGGGTAAATACCCCAAAACACGTGTCCAGGGATGGCGAAGAAAGATACATCGCGGAATACAAAACTACACTGACCATAGTCGTTAGGGGCGATCCCGCTGGTGAGTGAGTGGTGTGCGACCCCACCCCCTCTTGAAATGTTTAAGCTCCCTCGAGCTGTGGGCTGACGAGCCTGGGACCCCGCACCTGCGCGCCTGTGTGGTACTACACCTGGCAATATTTGGCAGCCACCGGCAACCCCAGAAGATAAGAAGATGGCCTATTCCCTGCTGATGAGGGGTAAATACCCCGAAACACGTGTCCAGGGATGGCGAAGAAAGATACATCGCGGAATACAAAACTACACTGACCATAGTCCTTAGGGGCGATCCCGCTGGTGAGTGAGTGGTGTGCAACCCCACCCTCTCTTGAAATGTTTAAGCTCCCTCGAGCTGTGGGCTGACGAGCCTGGGACCCCGCATCTGCGCGCCTGTGTGGTACTAGACCTGGCAATATTTGGCAGCCACCGGCAACCCCAGAAGATAAGAAGATGGCCTATTCCCTGCTGATGAGGGGTAAATACCCCGAAACACGTGTCCAGGGATGGCGAAGAAAGATACATCGCGGAATACAAAACTCCACTGACCATAGTCCTTAGGGGCGATCCCGCTGGTGAGTGAGTGGTGTGCAACCCCACCCCCTCTTGAAATGTTTAAGCTCCCTCGAGCTGTGGGCTGACGAGCCTGGGACCCCGCACCTGCGCGCCTGTGTGGTACTAGACCTGGCAATATTTGGCAGCCACCGGCAACCCCAGAAGATAAGAAGATGGCCTATTCCCTGCTGATGAGGGGTAAATACCCCGAAACACGTGTCCAGGGATGGCGAAGAAAGATACATCGCGGGATACAAAAATACACTGACCATAGTCCTTAGGGGCGATCCCGCTGGTGAGTGAGTGGTGTGCGATCCCACCCCCTCTTGAAATGTTTAAGCTCCCTCGAGCTGTGGGCTGACGAGCCTGGGACCCCGCACCTGCGCGCCTGTGTGGTACTAGACCTGGCAATATTTGGCAGCCACCGGCAACCCTAGAAGATAAGAAGATGGCCTATTCCCTGCTGATGAGGGGTAAATACCCCAAAACACGTGTCCAGGGATGGCGAAGAAAGATACATCGCGGAATACAAAACTACACTGACCATAGTCCTAAGGGGCGATCCCGCTGGTGAGTGAGTGGTGTGCGAACCCACCCCCTCTTGAAATGTTTAAGCTCCCTCGATCTGTGGGCTGACGAGCCTGGGACCCCGCACCTGCGCGCCTGTGTGGTACTAGACCTGGCAATATTTGGCAGCCACAGGCAACCCCAGAAGATAAGAAGATGGCCTATTCCCTGCTGATGAGGGGTAAATACCCCGAAACACGTGTCCAGGGATGGCGAAGAAAGATACATCTTGGAATACAAAACTACACTGACCATAGTCCTTAGGGGCGATCCCGCTGGTGAGTGAGTGGTGTCCGACCCCACCCCCTATTGGATTGTTATTACCCGCATTAGGTTGAACTGCATCTCGCCATATCGGTGGAACTTCCCTCATTGGATATTGGCCTAACTTCTTTCTAACAGTGGAAGAGCCATCGTCCGAATCCCTTGCTGATTGAGGAGATGAATCAGACCTAAACGCTAGAATTAAGTCTATCGCATGTTTTACATCTGGACCCACTATCATACCCGCAGCAAATCTCTTCTGAACGTTTATCAGTTCAACAGGAACTGATTCTACGTCATCATCATCCCACTCATCACGCAAAAGGGAACACATAACATCAAAGACATATCGCTGTGTTGGCTCGTTCCATTGCAGGAATGTTTCCAACACTCTTTGTGCATCATATTTTGCTGTCCTTGAAACCCACCTCAGAGCCGTTGAATCTAATACTGACCGTTCCTGAGGACCAGGCAACAAACGACGCCTCTGCATAGGATCAGAAACGGGGGTCTTACTTAGAGACCCGAAAATAGGAGTCAAGATATTAGAAACAGAGTCGGTTATTCGCCGACGAACAGAAAGAGGAGAAAGAGTGTATACGGGAGACAAAAATGAGGCAGATGATGCCGCTAATACAGGAGCAGTAGGAAAAATAGGCTGAGGAGTAACAGGCAAAGGCAAAGTAGGCAACCCAGGAAGAGGGGGTGCCGGAGGAACATTAACAACTGGAGGAATAGGAGCTGGAACAGGAAGTGGGGGAGCAACTACAGGCTGAGCGACAGCAGGCTGAACAACAGGTGGTAACTGTGGCACTATAGTTCCTTGCGCATACGGGGGTGGAGACTTCAACAAATAAGACAACAGGGGATCTTTTTTGGGATCCTCCAATAGCTTACTAGGACATGATGGCAAGACAGGGTAGCACCTATCGATTTCCATATTACGCTGTCTAGTGGCTACCTCTTCAGCTGCCTCAATCTTATTAATATGCAGTTCTCGAGCAGCATTCACTAACGTCAGATCAAGTTTCTCGTCCTTCTCTCCCTTCTCTCCCTTCTCTCTTTGTTCCTTTTTATTCTGTCGGATTTCTTTCTGCTTGGCCTCTGTACGCCAAATCCGAAAGGAATCGAACATTGCCGGCCGGGCTTTCTTCTTGAACAGTTTTACCTCGAGGTTATCTAAAATTTCCTTCTCAAAACTACCATGTGGTGGCCATCTAAGGACACCATCTTTCTTTGTGTAACGAACCCATACCTCATTATACGTAACAGGACTAACCCCATGCTTCGAATAGAGCTCATATGTCGGAGTTCCAACTGGAGGTATCGGACACGAGTCCTCCAATTGGGAATCCCTGTTGCAACTAATCCAGGACCGAAAACAGTTACTACGTCTCGGCATTCTGCCTATAAACTACGAGTAACTTCTAAATAAATAAATACAAACGCCAAGGCTTACCAAAAGACTGTAGATTATCCAAAAGCAATCCAGGATGATAATCTTTACCAAAAGCAACAAAAGGACTGTCCGAACAAGAGCAACCAATGACAAATCCTTACCAAAGCAACCAAGAGCAACCTTACTTGGTGCGACCCACTAAATACTTAACTGAAATGTCGAAGACGCCACCAAGGAGAACCCGTCTACGTCTCACCGTACTAAGGCCTGCACCTCGGGTCCAAGACAGGGCGACAGTCAGGGCAGCGGTCCTTCGTAGCCGTCTGGAAACGGGAACCCTCGTGGAAGAGATCGTCGGGCCACTTTTACGACATGCAGGGATCGATGAAGCGGGGATCCTCCCTCCAGAATCTTCACACGAAGCTCCTCGAAATCTTCAGGCTTTGGACCGGTACCGGATGACGTCGCCCTATGTTGGGCGCCAATTTGAGGTTCTGGACTTTTAGAGTCCAGAGGTGTCAGGGAAGCAACACCCTAAATGACCCCTGAGTTCCACCTGTCTCGGTGCCCAAATAAAAAGAGACTCGGGCTTCTCGGTGGCGGCGTCAGAGACCAAAGTTTATTCACTGCAGGGACACAGATATCATAGATACACACAAGGCAGAATCTAGGAGACTGTTCGATTTGTCCAAAGTGGGTCGCTCCTTATATACAAAAAAATATACCTTCAGGCAACATAGTTCGAATATTTCACATGCCCCGTTCAGTATCCCATGCGACCAATAAACAGTGTACCAACAATAATTATTTATATGTACCCGGTATTCGATCACGACTTCATGACAGTTTTCTATACATGTATTGGTCCGCCTTATTGTAAAAAGTGTTGCCTCCCCCTAGTAAAAGGCCAGAGGGGAGAAAGCTGAATACGAAGGAGAAGATGGTAAAGTAAGATAAGGGGTGTTTGTGGGTCATAAACGGGCACAGCATCTGCTTACAGTCATACACTTATAATCAGGCAGAACGAACACAAAAAACCAGTATGGTAAGGCTGGCCCCTGGGAAAAGGGCAGTTTCCTGCCGAGTCACGCGGCATCTGTGTTCTCACTTTAGGGCCTACGTGTCCCTTGCAAGGTGATTCAGGCAGGATTATCACTAGGTCATTGACTGCCTGAGGGCAAGTGACAAAATGGAGGCCGTATACAAAATGGATGCCGTGGGTTCACAACAGAATGCCCTATTTCATAGTGCATCCGTGCCAGTAGCGCAGCGAAAACACTGTACTATGCTAAATGGACCATTTACGGTTCTTCGGTACCAAAATCGTCTCGGTACCACGATGCCGAAAACACAGGCTGGGATCGCACAGAACCTCACTCCCTCGGTCTCCCTCTCTCTTCCTCCCTCTATCTCCCCTTGTCTGTCACCCTCTGTCTTTCACCCTCTGTCACCTCACCCCAGCTTCCTGGGCACACACACAGCGGCACCCAAGCACTTCACATGTCTTTAAAATACCATTTACTTGTTAATGATGCTTTGTTGAATCGCCCGGCCCCCATAGAACAGAGAGTCTAGGAATGCCTCCTAATTAGAAGCAGTTATGTGCTTAGTGCCTTCGACACACCCACCACTTGCAGGCGACACAGTACTGTGTCAGGACACACAGTTTGGAAAGCTCTGGTCTATATGGTCTAACTGAGCATTCTTATACTCAACGGGGGATGAACTAGTAGTATGGCTGCGTATTAACTCTGGCTGGGTACAGTCCGGCATAACTAATTGGCCAGATCCCCGAATGTGCTATCCAATCATCTCCTTCAATTGAACATTATGCGACTCCTGGGCAGCAGTTTTTGACTGATTTACCAATTTCCAAAGCTATATTTGGTCCCTGACACTATTACCTCTTTCATTCCTCCCATCGGCAGTAATAGAACTGTCTTTTACTTTCTCGGAACAGCTGCCTGTATTGAATTGTTAGGTGTTCTACCCCTTTTTTGCTGGTACCTATTAGCCATACCAGTAGTTTTGAACTGCCTTCCTCACCTGACTTACATTCTGACATGTTGAATCAAACCACGTGTTGTGAACTGTCTTTGCACGGGCTTGAACATTGTACCACCGTAATATATTTTCTTTCCTTTCTGGAACAATACCTATATGTTCGAGGCATATGGGCTGCAGATCACACACTAGTGCATATATCGCCATCTGGTGGTGGGCCCGGATGATTACACTTTGTTGTTGTCCTGGAAGAGTCTTTGTATGGTAGATGACTACTCCTCTGGAGCATAGTGCGCATGGGCATCGACTCCACCTTCAGATTGTTTTTTCTGCCATCGGGCTCGGATGTGTTTGTCGCTCGGTTCCATTACCGATCTTCTTTCGACACCCATTCCTTGATTTCTACCGTCGGTATCGTTTTCGATCTCACTTTTCTGCATACTCGTGTCAAAAACTCTTTTCGATTCCGGCGATCAGCAGGGCCTTTGGGCCTTCGGCTCATGGAAAGAACACCCTTCAAGAAGTGCCCTCAGTGTGGACACAAATTTCCCTACACTGATCTACATGAGGTGTGCAATCTGTGCTTGTCCCCAGAGCACGAGAGCCGAGATTGCCAGGCCAGCTCTTTGTTCTGGTCCAAGAAAACTATCAGGGACCGTCGAACTCGAAGAGTCATGGCTCAATCCTATTCATCAACACCAGATCTCACCATAGACGAAACTCCAATCGATCTAGAGTCCGAAGAATAACAGCAGGGAGAAGCCGTAATTTCCAAAGCAGAGGATTCAGCTTCCGGAGCCGAAGAACAAGCAGACAATGACAATCCCATTCCAGCTAGTCAACAGGTCATGAGTACAAACGTCAACCCTGCTCACATCCCCATACAGTGACAGGCTTCGATTCCACCTCCATGTCGAGGTGCACCCCAATCACAAACTTTCCACGCCCCGCCTTCGGGCGCGGCAAAGAAAACTACCAAAAAGCCTGTAGGCAACTCGGGCTTCACCGATGACTGGAAACACACCGAGATCAACCCTCTCCTGAAAAAGCCCTCGGCGGGCCCCACCGTTCTCAAAACCTTCAGACCGATCTCCTTACTCCTGTACCTGGCGAAAGTCATCAAAAAAGCCGTTAGTGGCCAACTCGCCTCCTTCATAGAAGAAAACAGCATCCTTGACTCCTCCCAATCATGTTTCAGCACCGAAACCGCCCTTCTTGCTGCAACAGACGACATCCGCTTCCTCCTCGACTGAGGAGAGACTGTGGTCCTCATCCTCCTGGACCTCTCCGCAGCCTTCGACACAGTCTCTCACTGCACCCTAGACCACAGACTTCACAACGCAGGAATCTGGAACAAGGCCCTCAACTGGATCCACTCATTCTTATACGGCCGAACGCAACGGGTCAGACTTCCACCCTTCCTCTCGGATCACACACCGACCACCTGCGGAGTCCCCCCAAAATTCTTCCTCAGCCCCACCCTGTTCAACGTCTACATGGCCCCGCTCGCACCCATCGTCAGATCCCATGGACTCAACATGATATCCTACGCAGATGACACCCAACTCCTCCTCTCCCTATCCAACAAACCAAACATCTCCGATCACAACTTTCAAGAAGGAATGGAAGCAGTCACTAGACGGATGAAGAACAGCTGCTGACAAGTAAACACAGACAAAACCGATGTACTCATCGTGAGCCCACACTCCATCGCCTTGCATCCCACCTTGTAGTCCCCCCCCTTCACACCCCCCCAGGAACCAACCCACCCAATGACCACACTCGCAACATAGGGATCATCCTGGACTCTGAACTCAAAATGGCCTCCCAAATCAACGCTGTCTCTTCCTCCTGCTTCCACACCACTGGTCTCCTATGAAAGACTTTAAACTGTATTCCCCTTGAACACAGGAAACACCCTCATAAGCAGCAGATTGGACTATGGCAACGCGGCAACGCACTCTATGCTGGGATCAACACGAACCTCACCTCAAACTTCAGAACGTCCAGAACGTCTCCGCCAGACTAGTCCTCAACCTACTGCATCCCTGTTACATCACCCAACACCTGCGGACACTACACTTGCTCCCCACCGAGAAGAGAATCACCTTCAAGCTCCTCATCCATGCCCACCAAGCCCTCCACAACTCCAGACCTGCCTACCTGAACCACTGCCTATCGTTCCTTGCACCCCAAAGATTCCTGCGCTCAGCCCAACTCTCCCTTGCTGCGGTGCCGCGCATCAAGGAGACCAGAACAGGAGGATGATCCATGTTCTTCCTCGAGGCCAAGGCATGGAACACTCTCCCGCTCCACCTCAGACAAACACCAACACTCTCCAAGTTCATGAAGAACCTCAAGACATGGCTCTTCGATGAATCGCCGTGAACATCCGGGAGGTGCCCCAGCCCACCCTGAGACCCTTTCGGTGGGTAGTTACGCTTAACAAACTCTGGTTGATTGATTGATTGATTGCTAATGTGGCGCAGGGGTTTACAAAGTGACGTATCTGCCTAGCTGCATCACTTTGTAAATAGGGCGCAATGGGATGCATTTTTGTACGTTGCTTGTGCATCACAAAAAGTGACATGAAGACACTGCAAAAGTGTGCAAGGTCTCATGAATAAGGAGAATGTCCGAAAGGCAAAATCTATTGGCTATTCCAATTCTTGTTATTCATAAGTCATTTGTAACAAACATTGGTAACAAACATCGCACCAAGTGCATAGGCCATCCCATTGACCTTTTCCCTGTGAAGGGAAAAGGCCAAAGGTCACCTTAGTACCTGTAGTACATTCAGTAAGATAGGCTTATTGTATTGCAAATGCTTGATGATGCATTTGCCCCTGCTGAGCAGGGGGCCAAATGTAAAGGTCAGAAGGGCACCTGGGAGCGCCTCACACTTTGTGTATCACTGTGTTAGGCAGCTTCTCCCTCTCTTCTGCCGCCCACCAACGCCTGCACCAATCGCGTAGAAGCTCTGTTGACGTCATCGGTTGACAGGCAGACCCTATGCGATAATATTCTCCTTTCTTTCAACACATGCGCTTATGCACCAATTGTGTTGAAGTTTGCCGTATCATCGGTTGCTGGGGAGAGGTGTAGCTCTGAAGACTGGAAAGGAGACAGTGAGGGCCGTGAAAGCGAACCAATGGCGTGAGAGGACACGTTTTACGTCACAAGTTACCAGGTAGGCATGCGGCTATACCGTGCAGACAGGAGCGTTTTGTGCAGTGAAATCAGCCAATGGTGTGTGAGTGCATCGGAAGCGTCACCATTCTCTGGGCAGACGAGCGCGCGGGCGGTGCGAATCCTAGAAGGGAGCTTCGAGGCCCTAAGTGCAGCGAGGGTTTTAAATGCACCCGCAGAGCCCTCAGCCGGCGACCCGAAGGACTGCAGCATGACCGGCAGGGACTGCAGCATAAACCGCAGGGACTGCAGCATGACCTGCAGGGACTGCAGCATGACCCGCAGGACTACAGCTCATTCACACGCGTTCAGTTCTCGTCCACCCGCCAAAGTAAGTGAATTAACATGAGCCCCCCCTCCAGCGGTGGCTGTGGCTCAGCGTCGAGCGCCTCAACTCGGGCAGTGTTTAAGGGCTTGTATCTTTGCATGGGTTAATCACTCGAAGTCGCATTCCAATCCGCCGTTTTTTCTTTCCAACATGGTTCTTTCTATTGTTCCTACAAACAGAGCCTGGGTTTAGGGAATGGGCATGGTATGATCAGTGTGAGAGTGACTGATGATCAGTGTGAGTGACTGATGATCTGTGTGAGAGTGACTGATGATCGGTGTGAGAGTGACTGATGATCAGTGTGAGAGAAACTGCTGGGGACACGCTCTAGTTCTCTCCACATCCGGGCACAGCCTATTAAGGCAAGCCCCGAACAGTGGACCAGTGACAGAAGTAAGCACTCTCTGTTAGCGCATGATATGGAACTGTCACGGGCTAGGTTGCCGCAGAAATTGACACGGTTGCACTTTTAAAGCGTGATTACCACGTTTTTAAACTTCAATTGCTGTTCGTATTTTTAAACTTGCCAATGCACTATTGATGTAAGTTTGCACAATTTTGCACAAACTGCTGATACAGCCTGCATAAATCTGCACAATTGACCAAAAATAGTTTTTACCTACCTACACCCTATTCCCTGGTCCGCTGCGGGAAGTTCCGTTTGTTGCGGAGGGAAATACTGGGGTAATTCAGGGCCTCCCACACAGTCGCCATCTTAGGATAGGGCGGAACTGCTGGGGATGCGCTCTAGTTCTCTCCACATCCGGGCACAGCCTATTAAGCCACATGCTCAGAAGAACGCGCAGCGGACGCGCGCAAGGCATGCCAAAGGCAAGCCCGTCTGCGCCCGTCCGCGTCGGACCTGCGCCCAGCGCCCAAATCCCTGCCCATCTTGACCTAAACACGTACTCTAAAGATGAGTTACATCTACTGCAGCCAAAGGCCTGTAAACATCCCGCAAACCTATATAATAATGGCACCTTCAACTCCTTTAATTGCATCTCCTGTGGGTACCCGATTAACAAGGCATCGTTAAATCCCCCCCATAAGCCGCAGAACCTGTACGTGGATAAGAGCATCCTCATAACTATGAATAACCACTCGATTCCTATTAATAAACAGACACATACGCTCAGCCACCCTGACAATAGAAACAGTACCTTAAAAAACATTCTTATAAATGTGAGATCTATGTCTAAGCACAAATACGAGATAGAAGCACTTATCACGGATCATGTGCTTCTTACAGAAACATGGGCCTCTGAAACGTCAGGACCTGACTGGAATGCAGCAGTTCCCGAAGGCTATTCCGTAGCACACATTAACAGGATAGGATCAATAGGAGGTAGAATTGCGATAATCCACAGGTCCCATTTAAAAATATTTACTCTCCCCCAACCAGATTTGGAGGCTGAAGCCATGAGCTTTAGCATTAAGGATAGAAACCAAATAGTGTTCTCTGGCCTACTGGTGTACAGGCCCCTGGACCCAGAGCCCCTTTTACCAAAGCACTGAACACATTCCTGGGGTCTGCCTTAGACTCAATCCCCTACACAGTGCTGGGCGACCTTCATTTTCATCTAGAGGAAAATAATGACCCCGATGCAGCCACGCTAATTGACAACTTTCACAGTTTTGGGATGAACCAACTAGTCTTAAAACGCACGCACACAGCAGGACACACCCTAGATGGGATTTTCACTAACAATGAGTCTATAAAAGTCGCATCGGTCCTGCCTGTTGCCTGGTCTGATCATGCGGCAATCATTTTTGACTTAAAAATAAACCTTCCTGCCGCCTGCCGCAGAGACTTCTCGTTACCTGAAACAATACGTCCTTGGAAAAAGCTAGTACCCCACCAATTAGCCAGCACATTAGCCAGAAACTTGTCATTACCGGAAACATTTAACAGTGAGAATGGGGCGACCCATTTCCATAACTGGATAAGCCAGGCAATAGATCAACTGGCCCCAGTGGAAATTTAAAAACCTAGGAAGCGGTCAGCCACTGCCCAATGGTACACTGCAGACGTAAAATTAATAAAACTTAAATGCCGACGCTACGAGCGGATATGACGTTCAGACTACAGTCATCAAAATAGAACAGAATATACGAGAGTCTTGCATGAGAACAAGACAAAGATAGCCCAGGCCAAATCGGCCTTTTTCACAAGAAAAATTCAAGAGGCCTCTAATTCCCCTAGGGAACTATTTAAAACGGTTGCCCATCTGGCAAAGAGTCCTTGTGACATCACCTTTGTTCCTGATCAAAACTTTGTTGACAACATTGCTACTTTGTTTCAACAAAAAGTGCAGACAGTATATGATGATCTCCAAGCCTTTCAATCAGGGTCACCCCTAGACCCTTGCCCTCCTTATATACTGCATCTAATTCTCGAAACAATACGCCCAGCCCTGACACCTCTGTTAAATGAGGTCATTGGCTCTGGTAAATTTCCTCGTAGTTGGAAGAAAGCCTGTATTAGGCCCATCCTTAAAAAAGAGTCCTTGGATCCGGCGGAACCAAAACATTACCGACCGATATCGTGCCTACCTCTGCCAGCTAAGCTTCTGGAAAAAGCTATGAATCTAGAGTTAATGAAGTACATATACCACAACAACCTACTAGACCCCTCACAACATGGATTTTGACCCTGTCACTCAACAGAGTCTGCACTCATAATAGCTTCCGAGGACATTCGCAAGACAATGGACGAAGGTGGTAGAACGGCCCTGATCCTCTTGGATTTAACAGCGGCGTTCGACACCGTCAATCACGAGGTCCTATTGAACAGACTGACGGCCCTGGGAATCACAGACACAGCCCTAACCCTTCGTATGTCTTTCCTAGAGGCACGAATTCATCAAGTCCATTGGGGAGGTCTCCAATCCAACGAATTTTCCCTCCCTGGTGGGGTACCCGAAGGCTCGGCCTTGTCGCCGACGTTATTCAACCTGGACGTGACACCTCTTGCAGCACTAATAAAATCTCACGGTCTGCATCTGGTGTTGTACGCCGACGACACACAAATTGTAGTGTCACTTTCTCAGTCGGTGGAAATAACAGCAGAACGCTTCAGGAACTGCCTCTTAGATGTAAAAAATTGGATGAGCCACAATTTCTTAAAACTTAACACAGAAAAGACGGAGGTAATAGAGTTCGGCCAGAAACCATCTATCTGGAACCACCTCTGGTGGCCTCCGGAAGCCGGCACCTGCCCTGTCCCAGCAGATAAGGTTAGGAACCTCGGCTTTATGTTCGACAAAGAACTCTCCTGTACCGCACATATAAACCAGGTGACATCGGCCTGTTTCTACACCATTAAGGTGCTCAGAAAAATCCTACCGCATATTCAACTCACCCTAAGAAAGACAGTGATGGGAGCCCTTGTAATGTCTAGGGTAAATTATTGCAACTCTCTCTACTTGGGTATGGGGGAAAAACAGATGGCTAAATTACAGGCAATCCAAAATGCGGCTGTTAGAGTTCTAATGAATCTGCCTAAACGTCACCCTACCTCCAAAACAATTTGCGAACTTCACTGGCTCCCGGTGAGGCGTAGAATCCAGTTCAAGGCCCTCTGCCTAGACCATAAATCCCAATATGGGAATGGGCCGGCAGACTTCACCAATCTGTTTACGCGCTACGCCCCGCAGCGCACATTCAGATCATCTAGTCAAGACCTGGTGTGCCAGCCCAGAATACGTAGAGCCCGCTGGGGTGGGAAATCCTTTACCCACCAGGCCTCCAAACTATGGAACTCTCTGCCCACCGTGCTTCGGTCTGACAAATCCAAAATGAGCTTCAGAAAGGCACTAAAAACCTGGCTTTTCCCTATGCCATAAACTCAGAATTGCTGCCTGTTTCTGTTCTATAGTGCCAAGACGCCTCGGCAATAGAGCGCTCTACAAATATTTCAGTCAGTCAGTCATGATCAGTTTGAGAGTGACTGATGATCAGTGTCAGAGTGACTGATGATCAGTATGAGAGTGACTGATGATGAGTGTGAGAGTGACTGATGATCGGTGTGAGAGTGACTGATAGGCTCAGTGTGAGAGTGACTAATGAGTGTGGGAGTGACTGATGATGAGTGTGAGAGTTACTGATTGGCTCAGTGTGAGAGTGACTAATGAGTGTGAGAGTGACAGATAGGATCAGTATGAGAGTGACTGATGATGAGTGTGAGAGTGACTGATGATCGGTGTGAGAGTGACTGATAGATCAGTGTGAGAGTGACTGATAGGCTCAGTGTGAGAGTGACTGATAGGCTCAGTGTGAGAGTGACTGATGAGTGTGGGAGTGACTGATGATGAGTGTGAGAGTTACTGATTGGCTCAGTGTGAGAGTGACTAATGAGTGTGAGAGTGACAGATAGGATCAGTATGAGAGTGACTGATGATGAGTGTGAGAGCGACTCCTGATCGGTGTGAGAGTGACTGATAGCTCAGTGTGAGAGTGACTGATAGGCTCAGTGTGAGAGTGACTGATGATCAGTCTGAGAGTGACCGATGATCAGTGTGAGAGTGACCGATGATCAGTGTGAGAGTGACTGATGATCAGTGTGAGAGTGACTGATGATCAGTGTGAGAGTGACTGATGATCAGTGTGAGAGTGAGACCTTGTTGCAGCTGCGCTGCTCGAGACACGTTTTTAATGAATGAATAGAATCTCTTTATTGTATTATTACTTAAAATTCTTTACAAAACCTGAGCAAGTAGACACAAATTAGAAAAAGTAAAAGTAGATATAGCTCTAAAAGGGGTGTTAAAATGCAGAGGTGCTGCAATGTGCAGGACGTAAGAAACTGGTGCAAAAACCCATGAAAGCTACGTCCCCAGGGAGGGCTCAGTCTGTGGATCTCCTGCTGTTAATAAAAGTTAGTGCGGACAGTGACACGTGCAGAGCTGAGCTCAGCGTTGGTGATCGATGAGTCCTAATGTCTTTAACTGTCCGTTCTGGGCCGATGGTGAAGTCCTTCCAGCCGCCATCAAACTTCCAACACGTCCAGCTCCATGGGACCTGCAGCGCTGGGGCCACGGGCTCCGCGGTGGGCGCTGGGAGGATGAAGCCCCGCCCTCCCCAGGCCCTCGAACACCCCAGAAGATTCTGGAATCCCTCGGATATAAAGGGCCCCGCCCTTGGGGCCACACCCTGCTCCATCCGTGCGCACGAGGAGACGAGCGGAGCCTCAGGTGACGCCGAGGAGAGAGAGAGAGAGCCCCCCTGGCCCGGCCTCTGCTGGAGCCCCCGCTGCTCCCAGGCCTCACTCATCCCCGCAGAGAGGCCAGGCCGGAGGATGAGCAGACCGAGTGAGTGCGGGGCCCCGTCCAGGAGATGCGCGCAGAGGAGGCGGAGCGCGGCCTGGAGACTGCGCTGATGTGGGACGTAGAGGTGAGTGACCTCCGACACTAGTGTCACTTATTGTTGCAAACAAATAACCGAGCATCACTGCGCAGGGCAGGTGCTTATGACGCCATTTTGCCTCTTTGTGTTCCTGCAGGCCTTTCATTGCGGGTCTCGATTGCTTACATTGTAAATCCTCTTGCTCCTTTAACTATTACAACAGCTTCCAATGTTACAATAAAACTATTTGATTAAATAAAATATACAAACTCTTCATTCTAAGTATCGTATAAATCCCGATTCTGACAGACACAGGAGTTTCTGGCTGAATCGAGATTTTGAGTTGTGAGGGAATCCAGACTTGTCTCTGCTTATTTTTCCCATTAAAAAACCAAACGTATTATAAAGTGCCAGAAATAAGAGCAAACATGTGGCAACTGGGTGCGCAAAGACGGATTCCTGTGGTCCTATCCCATTGCTCAAGGTAAGACTCGTAAGATTGCGTTAACAGCGCCCCAAGCAATGTCCGCGCCATTGGGGCTCCGGGGTGGTCTGGCTGCAACCCAGGTTTCTTTGTTTCAGTCTCTACTCCCGTGTTCACTGTCAACTTTTGCCTTCACGAGGGAGTTTCCTTTGATAGCAAAGTTCAGGCTGAGGTTAACGATGCACTCCAGAGGAAACACCAAGCGGAGGAGGAGAGCCACAGATCGTGGAGATGTTTTTTGTTCAGCTGAGTTGGACGTCTTTCAATAATATTCACCTTTTTAAATGCATTTACTCGTTGCCCATATATTGTCTCTGCAGTAAAAATGCGCTTAAAAAAAAACTCACAGTGCCGAAAATACAGATGATCGGGAGCACCGGCCTGCTGCCGTCGGCCAATGGCCGACGGCAGCACTACCTCCCCAGTGCTGCCGTCGGCCATTGGCCGACGGCTCCCCACCCGCGCACGAAAACGCCCGCACCGCGGCAGAATTACCGCCACAGTTAACGGGTTAATTAGTTCAAAACGCAAATTGTGAACTGCCTGTAAGTTTTTGTGTGTTGAAGAAATATCATCCATTTTACAAAAAAAAAAATAGATGAATTCATAAAAAAAAAAATAATAACGGGGTGAAGACAAACATTTCCATTATGATTTTGGTGTCTATGTAAACCGTGGCAATACAATTAGGTTTGTTTTACAAAAATCATTGAAAAACCGCTTTGGAATACTCTGCTAAAACAGTTTCCATTGATTTAAGGCAGAAAATGAAGGATTGAGTAAAATAAAGTGCCTCAAAAATGCTGCTAAATTTCCATATTTGTGCCGCTAAATTTCCATATTTGTGCTGCTAAATTTCCATATTTGTGCTGCTAAATTTCCATATTTGTGCCGCTAAATTTGCGAATCCATGCCGCTATATCCTGGGGGGTCTGAATTTATACAGAAGGTGCATACAATAGAAGTAGGAGGAAGGGATACCTCCAACAAGTTTGCATAGTCCTGCTGCTGTACGTGGGTTACAGCCTGCGAGATTTGGAAGGGGCTCACTCAATGTGATAGACCCGTGCCTTGGTGCATGCTGCTGTCTGACCCTGTATGTTTAAAAGGTCAATAGAGGCACATTGGCACAATGGGTTAGAAGGTGTGAGATGTTGTTAGTTGAAGGTAAGTGTTTCTGGGTTATGCTGGGGAACACTCACTGCACTATAGCCTTTTTCACACACGACTACTGCACACATTCCAAATTTAAATAAACGCAAGACCGCAGGGCATACCGATTAACTGCATAGTAAAGTATGGCTTTAAGGCCTCTGGAGGTCCGGTATACACAGGAATGATGAGGCTCATACATAAAGGGTCTTTTTCTCACACACTAGCATCAGTGCTGGCATCCACTCCCGAATGCAGGGCTGCCTGGTATACAAAGGATCTCCTAGTGCTAGCTTTGCAGCTGAAAGTCTTGTAAATGCACTTTACATGAACGTCTTTATCGTTTAATGTTGATTATGTGCCCCTGATGCACATGCACGCTTGATTATGCATTCTACTCCGCTTGTCATTTGTTTTATGTTATGTTATGTTAGTGCTATTTGTATTGCGCACGGCTGCTCCAGCGAAGGAGCGTCCCGGCGCACCGACAAGGTGGCGAACACAACACAACTGGGGAACAGAAATAATTATTAAGAAATTGGGGAGTGAAGGATTTAACAAAGCTCAGAAAATAAATGAGTTTTAGCAGCCTTGCGGAAGGAGAGCAGGTCACCAAAGGTCCGGAGTTTCAAATGATATAGGATGATACAGTGCCTCGGAGCGGCCGCTGCCCTGGTATGGAAATCAATGCTGCAGTGATGCAGGTACTTGAAGGAGGATGCTGCAGTGATGCAGGTACTTGAGGGAGTGCAGGTACTTGAGGGAAGATGCTGCAGTGATGCAGGTACTTAAGGGAGGATGCTGCAGTGATGCAGGTACTTGAAGGAGGATGCTGCAGTGATGCGGGTACTTGGAGGAGGATGCTGCAGTGATGCAGGTACTTGAAGGAGGATGCTGCAGTGATGCGGGTACCTGAAGGAGGATGCTGCAGTGATGTAGGTACCTGAAGGAGGATGCTGCAGTGATGCAGGTACTTGAAGGTGGATGCTGCAGTGATGCAGGTACTTGAGGGAGGATGCTGCAGTGATGCAGGTACTTGAAGGTGGATGCTGCAGTGATGCAGGGACTTGAAGGAAGATGCTGCAGTGATGCGGGTACCTGAAGGAGGATGCTGCAGTGATGCAGGTACTTGAAGGTGGATGCTGCAGTGATGCAGGGACTTAAAGGAGGATGCTGCAGTGATGCAGGGACTTGAAGGAGGATGCTGCAGTGATGCGGGTACTTGAGGGAGGATGCTGCAGGGATGCAGGTACTAGAGGGAGGATGCTGCAGTGATGCAGGTACTTGAGGGAGGATGCTGCAGTGATGCAGGTGCTTGAAGGAGGATGCTGCAGTGATGCAGGTGCTTGAGGGAGGATGCTGCAGTGATGCGGGTACTTGAAAAAGGATGCTTTAGTGATGCGGGTACTTGAAGGAGGATGCTGCAGTGATGCAGGTACTCGAAGGAGGATGCTGCAGTGATGCAGGTACTCGAAGGAGGATGCTGCAGTGATGCAGGTACTTGAAGGAGGATGCTTCAGTGATGCAGGTACTTAAGGGAGGATGCTGCAGTGATGCGGGTACTTAAAGGAGGATGCTGCAGTGATGCGGGTACTTAAGGGAGGATGCTGCAGTGATGCAGGTACTCGAAGGAGGATGCTGCAGTGATGTGGGGACTTGAAGGAGGATGCTGCAGTGATGCAGGTACTTGAAGGAGGATGCTTCAGTGATGCAGGTACTTGAAGGAGGATGCTGCAGTGATGCAAGTACTCGAGGGAGGTGCTGCAGTGATGCAGGTACTTGAGGGAGGATGCTGCAGTGATGCAGGTACTTGAAGGAGGATGCTGCAGTGATGCAGGTACTTGAGGGATGATGCTGCAGTGATGCAGGTACTTGAGGGAGGATGCTGCAGTGATGCTTGTACTTGAGGGAGTGCAGGTACTTGAGGGAGGATGCTGCAGTGATGCAGGTACTTGAGGGAGGATGCTGTAGTGATGCAGGTACTTAAAGGACGATGCTGCAGTGATGCAGGAGGATGCTGCAGTGATGCAGGTACTTGAAGGAGGATACTGCAGTGATGCAGGTACTTGAAGGAGGATGCTGCAGTGATGCAGGTACTCGAGGGAGGATGCTGCAGTGATGCAGGTACTTGAAGGAGGATGCTGCAGTGATGCAGGTACTTAAAGGAGGATGATGCAGTGATGCAGGTACTTAAAGGAGGATGCTGCAGTGATGCAGGTATTTAATGGAGGATACTGCAGTGATGCAGGTACCAGAAGGAGGATGCTGCAGTGATGCAGGTACTTAAAGGAGGATGCTGCAGAGATGCAGGTACTTGAGGGAGGATGCTGCAGTGATGCAGGTACTTGAGGGAGGATGCTGCAGTGATGCAGGTTCTTGAGGGAGGATGCTGCAGTGATACAGGTACTTGAAGGAGGATACTGCAGTGATGCAGGTACTTGAAGGAGGATGCTGCAGTGATGCAGGAGGATGCTGCAGTGATGCAGGTACTTGAAGTAGGATACTGCAGTGATGCGGGTACTTGAAGGAGGATGCTGCAGTGATGCAGGTACTTGAGGGAGTATGCTGCAGTGATGCAGGTACTTGAAGGAGGATGCTGCAGTGATGCAGGTACTTGAGGGAGGATGCTGCAGTGATGCAGGTACTTGAGGGATGATGCTGCAGTGATGCAGGTACTTGAGGGAGGATGCTGCAGTGATGCATGTACTTGAGGGAGTGCAGGTACTTGAGGGAGGATGCTGCAGTGATGCAGGTACTTGAGGGAGGATGCTGTAGTGATGCAGGTACTTAAAGGACGATGCTGCAGTGATGCAGGAGGATGCTGCAGTGATGCAGGTACTTGAAGGAGGATACTGCAGTGATGCAGGTACTTGAGGGAGGATGCTGTAGTGATGCAGGTACTTAAAGGACGATGCTGCAGTGATGCAGGAGGATGCTGCAGTGATGCAGGTACTTGAAGGAGGATACTGCAGTGATGCAGGTACTTGAAGGAGGATGCTGCAGTGATGCAGGTACTCGAGGGAGGATGCTGCAGTGATGCAGGTACTTGAAGGAGGATGCTGCAGTGATGCAGGTACTTAAAGGAGGATGATGCAGTGATGCAGGTACTTAAAGGAGGATGCTGCAGTGATGCAGGTATTTAATGGAGGATACTGCAGTGATGCAGGTACCAGAAGGAGGATGCTGCAGTGATGCAGGTACTTAAAGGAGGATGCTGCAGAGATGCAGGTACTTGAGGGAGGATGCTGCAGTGATGCAGGTACTTGAGGGAGGATGCTGCAGTGATGCAGGTTCTTGAGGGAGGATGCTGCAGTGATACAGGTACTTGAAGGAGGATACTGCAGTGATGCAGGTACTTGAAGGAGGATGCTGCAGTGATGCAGGAGGATGCTGCAGTGATGCAGGTACTTGAAGTAGGATACTGCAGTGATGCGGGTACTTGAAGGAGGATGCTGCAGTGATGCAGGTACTTGAGGGAGTATGCTGCAGTGATGCAGGTACTTGAAGGAGGATGCTGCAGTGATGCAGGTACTTGAGGGAGGATGCTGCAGTGATGCAGGTACTTGAGGGAGTGCAGGTACTTGAGGGAAGATGCTGCAGTGATGCAGGTACTTAAGGGAGGATGCTGCAGTGATGCAGGTACTTGAGGGAGGATGCTGCAGTGATGCAGGTACTTGAAGGAGGATGCTGCAGTGATGCAGGTACTTGAGGGATGCTGCTGCAGTGATGCAGGTACTTGAGGGAGGATGCTGCAGTGATGCATTCACTTGAGGGATTGAAGGTACTTGAGGGAGGATGCTGCAGTGATGTAGGTACTTGAGGGAGGATGCTGCAGTGATGCAGGTACTTGAGGGAGGATGCTGTAGTGATGCAGGTACTTAAAGGACGATGCTGCAGTGATGCAGGAGGATGCTGCAGTGATGCAGGTACTTGAAGGAGGATACTGCAGTGATGCAGGTACTTGAGGGAGGATGCTGTAGTGATGCAGGTACTTAAAGGACGATGCTGCAGTGATGCAGGAGGATGCTGCAGTGATGCAGGTACTTGAAGGAGGATACTGCAGTGATGCAGGTACTTGAAGGAGGATGCTGCAGTGATGCAGGTACTCGAGGGAGGATGCTGCAGTGATGCAGGTACTTGAAGGAGGATGCTGCAGTGATGCAAGTACTTAAAGGAGGATGATGCAGTGATGCAGGTACTTAAAGGAGGATGCTGCAGTGATGCAGGTATTTAATGGAGGATACTGCAGTGATGCAGGTACCAGAAGGAGGATGCTGCAGTGATGCAGGTACTTAAAGGAGGATGCTGCAGAGATGCAGGTACTTGAAGGAGGATGCTGCAGTGATGCAGGTACTTGAGGGAGGATGCTGCAGTGATGCAGGTTCTTGAGGGAGGATGCTGCAGTGATACAGGTACTTGAAGGAGGATACTGCAGTGATGCAGGTACTTGAAGGAGGATGCTGCAGTGATGCAGGAGGATGCTGCAGTGATGCAGGTACTTGAAGTAGGATACTGCAGTGATGTGGGTACTTGAAGGAGGATGCTGCAGTGATGCAGGTACTTGAGGGAGTATGCTGCAGTGATGCAGGTACTTGAAGGAGGATGCTGCACTGATGCAGGTACTTGAGGGAGGATGCTGCAGTGATGCAGGTACTTGAGGGAGTGCAGGTACTTGAGGGAAGATGCTGCAGTGATGCAGGTACTTAAGGGAGGATGCTGCAGTGATGCAGGTACTTGAGGGAGGATGCTGCAGTGATGCAGGTACTTGAAGGAGGATGCTGCAGTGATGCAGGTACTTGAGGGATGCTGCTGCAGTGATGCAGGTACTTGAGGGAGGATGCTGCAGTGATGCATTCACTTGAGGGATTGAAGGTACTTGAGGGAGGATGCTGCAGTGATGTAGGTACTTGAGGGAGGATGCTGCAGTGATGCAGGTACTTGAGGGAGGATGCTGTAGTGATGCAGGTACTTGAAAGAGGATGCTGCAGTGAGGTGGGGACTTGAAGGAGGATGCTGTAGTTATGCAGGTACTTAAGGGAGGATGCTGCAGTGATGCTGGTACTTGAAGGAAGATACTGCAGTTATGCAGGTAATTGAAGGAGGATGCTGCAGTGATGCAGGTACTTGAGGGAGGATGCTGCGGTGATGCAGGTATTTAAGGGAGGATGCTGCAGTGATGCAGGTACTTGAAGGAGGATACTGCAGTGATGCAGGTACTTGAAGGAGGATGCTGCAGTGATGCAGGTACTTGAAGGAGGATGCTGCCGTGATGCAGGTACTTAAGGGATGATGCTGCAGTGATGCAGGTACTTGAGTGAGGATGCTGCAGTGATGCATGTACTTGAGGGAGTGCAGGTACTTGAGGGAGGATGCTGCAGTGATGCAGGTACTTGAGGGAGGATGCTGCAGTGATGCAGGTACTTGAGGGAGGATGCTGCAGTGATGCAGGTGCTTGAGGGAGGATGCTGCAGTGATGCAGGTGCTTGAGGGAGGATGCTGCAGTGATGCAGGTACTTGAAGGAGGATGCTGCAGTGATGCGGGTACTTGAAGGATGATGCTGCAGTGATGCGGGGACTTGAAGGAGGATGCTGCAATGATGCAGGTACTTGAGGATGGATGCTGTAGTAATGCAGGTACTTGAAGGAGGATGCTGCAGTGATGCAGGTACTTGAAGGAGGATGCTGCAGTGATGCAGGCACTTGAGGGAGGATGCTGCAGTGATGCAGGGACTTGAAGGAGGATGCTGCAGTGATGCGGGTACTTGAAGGAGGATGCTGCCGATTTGGGTGCTGGTAAACAATGTACCATGGGACGTTTATGTCAGAGATTTATTTAAGAAATAATAGTTTTCAGGTGCTCACTCAATAAATAAAAAAAGTGTGACATGCAAAGTGATAGTGAAATTAAAATTACGGTATGGCATGGACAACTGGTGGCTTACCGCTGCCGCACCCTTGAACTAGTAAGTTTCCACGATGTGGATCTCTCCTTAAGCGCTCTGCCATCAGTCCTTACATGTGCAGTCTCTTGCTCCTGGATTGTGTCTCCTAGCAAGCGCACCATTCCTAAACAGACACCTGTGCACACCTGCTTTGCACAGATGTAAGAACGTGATTAGTTCGCCATTCTCTGTAGACACGCTTTCTTTCGTAGTCAACTTCACCGATCTTTTGTCCAAATCACTGACCTATAATTATGGTTGAACTCCTAACTCTTGGGTTCACTCTGGTGAACCACGCTCAGACTCTGCCCTTTTCTCAGGTGTCTCCACCACCGACCGTGTCCTTTTGGCACTTCTTCGATTTTTAAAAATTGTTCACATATAGTATGTAATTGTTCATTCTTTAAACCAACTAATAGGGTTTGGGAATAATGTTCATATGTGGCCTGGTGTCCTGTGTTTAAAAATAAGGGAGCTGCTTAATTAGTTAAGATGTACAACTTCTATGGTTTATTTATTTCGCCCGTTTTCCCTATTTTAGATTCAGCTTGCTCTCCTGCTATATGTCCTGATGATGATCTCGAACAATTGAGATCGAAACGCCGTTGACCCCTCGCAACAAAAAAACTCCTCTCACTGTGTAATAAGTTCTTTGAGGAGTTTCTATTATTATTGCCAAAGCAATGCCGTAATTTTAATTTCACTATCACTTTGCACGTCACGCTTTTTAGGTCTCGGCTAAACGCGCGGAAGCGCGTTGTCGCCGAGAACTTATTGTTAGCGAGTGTGCTTCCCAGGAGACACTCCTGGCCGCGTGCATCGCCTTGGAGGCGATTTGAAACGCGCACTCGCACGCAATCGCGACGCTGGAGGAGACGCTGAGTCCTGGGTGTTTTCGCGGCAGTCACACAATAGAGCGGATAGTTTGGTTTCTGGACGGAAGTTGCCATTAGACGATCCTGTGGGTGACATCATAGAACAGAAAGCGGGAAAACTACTGCCCATTTATTTAGAGTTATTAAAGGAGTGACATTTTCGGAGTTTCAGAGGGTGGAAATGGGAACAGTGTTAGTCAAAGAAAGCGTTAAGTTGGTCATCAGAGAGAATGATCATGTGAGCGCTGCGACCAGTGTTAGTGCGTGCCTGAGGGGGAAGGGGCTGGCGGGCCCGGGTGGTCTGTGCGAGGGGACACGGGTACGTCTGCAAGGCTTCTCCCCTCCTGATGCCTTCGCTTCTGGCAGCGAGCTTCTCCCGCCAACAGTGTTAGTGCGTGCCTGAGGGGGCAGGGGCTGGCGGGCCCAGGTAGTCTGTGTTTATTATTATTATTTTATTTTATTTTGAGTATTTGTATAGCGCAGCTGATACCTTGCAGGCTTCCTGGCACTGGAGAATACTCTACTGAGGACAGGCCAAAGTATATAGCAAGCGGGAGGATTTAGGGGAATAACCAGGTCTTAATGCGTTTCCGAAAGGGAAGAAGTTGTGAGATCTGGCGGTTGTCGATGGGCAGACTGTTCCATAATTTGGCCGCTGCGACCCTGAAAGATCTGCCCCCGGTTCTGGCTTTGTTGTATCTGGGCACCTTTACCAGACAGGCCGAGGATGATCGCAGGTCTCTGGTCGGAGTGTACCACAGGAACAGAGCTTGCAGAGGTCTGGGCCCAAGTCCGTGCAGAGCCTTGAAGACAATGCAGAGGGACTTGAAAGCCACCCGCTGCTTTAAAGGTAGCCAATGTAGCTCGGCCAGGGCCGCTGTGGCCGAAGATCTCCTCGTCCAGCCAAGAGCCAGCTTGGCAGCGGCTGACTGAATTCTTTGAAGCCGGTCCAGCAGCGTGACTGGAGACTCAAGGAGCAGGGCGTTACAATAGTCAAGGCGACTGAGAATAGTACACCTGACTATCAACGCCCGGGCTTGTGCAGGGAGAAGTGGCATGATTTTACGCAGGGAACGTAGAAGAGCTGTGCAGATCTCCACTGTTTTAGCTACCTGGGTTTCCATACTCAGCTTGTTATTGAGCATGGCTCCCAGGTTGCGGACCGAGGAAACTGGCTGAGGTTTGTCCCTTGTCTCTGGAGGCCAGAAATCACTCGGAAACTGGCGAGGTATGTTGTTACCAGCACAAAACAGAACCTCTGTTTTGGAGGAGTTAAATTGTAGGGAGTTCCTGTGCAGCCACCCAGCCGTCTCTCTTAGGCAGTCGTGGAAGGAAGTTAAGGGGATGGAGTCTTCTCCCTCCCAGGAGAGAATGAGCTGGGTGTCGTCCGCGTAGTTAATCGTTTTTATCCTGAACGACTTAATTAACGTGATCAACGATTTGAGATACACGTTAAAAAGGATGGGACTGATGGAGGAGCCCTGGGGAACTCCCTGAGGCACAGGTGCGAATGCGGATTGAAATGGGGGAAGGGAGACAGCCTGTCTCCTGTCCCGCAGGTAGGAATGAAACCATAGCAGAGCTGTGCCATCCACACCTGCCTCACCGAGTCTCTCCAACAGCGTCCTGTGGGTGACCGTATCGAATGCGGCAGACAAGTCCAGCAGTATCAATGCTACTTACTGGCCCCTGTCTGCACGCATGCGAAGATCCTCCATGGCTGTCAAGACAGCTGTTTCGGTACCGTGGGCAGGACGGAAACCGAATTGGAGATCATCCAAGAAGTTGTTCTGCTCCAGGTGAGTGGAGAGGCAGGAGCTGACCCATCGTTCGGCGACTTTCGCTGGAAATGGCAGTAGGGAGATGGGTCGGTAGTTAGAAAGACAATCTGGGCTCAGGGAGGGCTTTTTTAGGAGCGGGGTGACAAGTGCCTGTTTCCAAGGGGTTGGGACATATCCACCGAGTTAGTAAGGCCTCTCGATTTGGCAATATTGTTTGTGGCCGGCGGCGAGAGCTGGGCAGTGCCTAGCCATTCATCCAACCAGGCTGGCCGGATGGGCCCCTGTGTTAGAGACTTTGGGCCTGTCCCTTTTGGTTCAGGGCCATTCCCGACAGGTGTGAAGTCGCTTCGCTGTAGCTCATCGCATTTCTCGTTCTTAGCATCACTGCAGGTAATACAGATGTGGTCGCGCAGTTCATCTTCAGTGCTGCGGCCACACAAACACAGCTGGCCGCTGTGCGAGGGGACACGGGTACGTCTGCAAGGCTTCTCCCCTCCTGATGCCTTGGCTTCTGGCAGCGAGCTTCTCCCGCCAACCCCTGGCTGCTCCTCCTCTTTCACAGGCATTAGGCCATCTTTTGGGAGTTGAAGGTTTAGCACTAGTTTCTGCTCAACACCTCCCCCCACCCTCGCATCTGTCGAACGCGATCGGAAGCAGAGGTGGGAGGAAGGCTGTGCTTAGGCGGATCTGCTAAAACGATATTATTTTATAAATAATAGGACTTCTTGCTGGCCCCATGGCCACACCGCTTCTAGGTCCTGCTTGGGAAGCCGTACGTGGTCGGTGGGCGGCGCTCCAGCAAACACTTTTGATACCCCTAAATGCACACAAGAAAACGGCTCCCCTGGCCCCGGTCCGGCGGAAAGGCGGCTATTAATGGGGCGCACTGGACTTCTCCCACCTTTGTGTACCGGTGCCGCTGCACCTGTTGCGCTAATGTGAGCCAGCAGTCTGCCAGAGGTTGTCTGCATGCCCTTCCCTGCACACCCGGGTGAACACGAGCTGTGCCGAGGGGCCTGTGCGGCCAGCTGTGTTTGTGTGGCCGCAGCACTGAAGATGAACTGCGCGACCACATCTGTATTACCTGCAGTGATGCTAAGAACGAGAAATGCGATGAGCTACAGCGAAGCGACTTCACACCTGTCGGGAATGGCCCTGAACCAAAAGGGACAGGCCCAAAGTCTCTAACACAGGGGCCCATCCGGCCAGCCTGGTTGGATAAATGGCTAGGCACTGCCCAGTTCTCGCCTCCGGCCACAAACAATATGGCCAAATCGAGAGGCCTTACTAACTCGGACTTTATTGGGCGGAGGGATGGCAAAGACGAGTCAGTCCCCTATCTAGGGCTTCCTTCCTTGTCTTTGTAAGGCTCGCTGCTCAAAACTTCAAGTCTGTGCAAGGTGTGGCTCCAGGGTCAGTTAAATGCATCTCTTTAAAAACTGACAAGACATGCTTTTATTGGACAAGCAGCAGGAGGCAATATTCATGCTTAAACAGAGCATGGCCTGCCCTCAGTCCGTTGGAGGCCTGCATAGGGACGTCGCCAGGGCCGGCTTTAGGGCAGTGCCACAGGTGCGGCCGCACTGGGCGCTGGCCTTTGGAGGGGGGCGCCCGCTCACCAGGGCAAAAGCAGGCTCTGGACGTCCCAGTCCCTTCTCCCTCTGCCCATACCCCACTTTCCTCAATCATTTCCACTTTCTGCTTTTCCCACCCCCCTCTTCTCTTATAGCAATTAAAAGTAGCACCAACTTCTAGATATACACCAAAAACACGTACAAGACACACCATGGCGTGTTGTATTAGGTGCCTGATGGTAGTAAGGGGATTGTGTCAGAGCTCAAATCTCTGGAGAAATCCGTGTGAGGTGGAGAGGCGACGATGAGAAGTTAGGCCATCGTGCCCATTCTATCTTAGGCCTCTGTGGAGGGGTCCCTGCTGTAAGGTGTTCCGTTGGGGAGCAGGGTGTGCTTGTCCGCCTGCCAGCAATGTCTGCTTTTTAGGTCTCGAGTGAGTGCAGAGTGGTGAGTGCAGAGTGAGTGCAGAGTAGTGAGTGCAGAGTGAGTGCAGAGTAGTGAGTGCAGAGTGAGTGCAGAGTAGTGAGTGCAGAGTAGAGAGTGTGCAGACTATTGAGTGCAGAGTAGTGAGTGCAGAGTAGTGAGTGCAGAGTAGAGAGTGCATAGTAGAGAGTGCAGACTAGTGAGTGCAGAGTGGTGAGTGCAGAGTGGTGAGTGCAGAGTGGTGAGTGCAGAGTAGTGAGTGCAGAGTGGTGAGTGCAGAGTAGTGAGTGCAGAGTGGTGAGTGCAGAGTGGTGAGTGGTGCAGAGTGGTTAGTGGTGCAGAGTGGTGAGTGCAGAGTGGTGAGTGCAGAGTGGTGAGTGCAGAGTGGTGAGTGCAGAGTAGTGAGTGCAGAGTGGTGAGTGCAGAGTGGTGAGTGCAGAGTGGTGAGTGCAGAGTGGTGAGTGCAGAGTGGTGAGTGCAGAGTGGTGAGTGCAGAGTGGTGGGTGCAGAGTGGTGGGTGCAGTGTTGGGTGCAGAGTAGTGAGTGCAGAGTAGTGGGTGCAGAGTAGTGGGTGCAGAATGCAGAGTAGTGAGTGCAGAGTGAGTGTGCAGAGCAGTGAGTGCAGGTGCAGAGTGGTGTGTGCTGTTGAGTGCAGAGTGCTGTTATTTATGATTTAAGGGAAAAAAAGAAATGTCATGAGCAATGCCAATAGCTCTACTTTTAATGATGCCGAGACCATTGCATTGTAAATGCTTGTTTCACTTATTGTGTTAGCACCTGAATACTAATATTGTGGAAATAAATCTCTGACATAAGCTAAGCTACGTCCCCTTGTACATTGTTTACCAATCCCAAGAGGAATTCACTTCCTATCTCTCGCATCATAGTGCCCTTCCCAGGGTCACTCTATAACTGGACTTCTTGGGCCACACCAGTACCATTGTTTCCTCATATATTTAAAGCCCCAGGTACACATATTGGGGTTCCCTTGTCTCGCTCAACTCTGATTCGGGTGCAGGAGCTGTATTGTGAAGTGAGGCGCGGCTCCGTGCGCAGCCCTTAGATGGCCTCCGAGACATCTGCGTCTCGCATGACCAGGGAACCAATCAGATGGTTCCTCGTCTGTGCATGTCCAGGCCATGTCTGGGTGTGGCCTTGCCTGGCGCGCCCTTCTCCAGCCCATGGAGGCCTGTCGGGAGCCGAATGGGGGCAGAGGGGCCCTTGATAGAGCCTGCATTACAGCCAGGATTGTTTTAGTGCAGGAAAGGACACCTCCCTGCAAAACAACAATACTTAGTGCCATATTCCTCTTTCTATGTGTGCTGCGGTATAATGCAGGGGAAATAACAAGGGGATATACAAATATTTCTCCTCGTTACACCTGCTTCAGGGAGAGGTATATTTTTTATGCCTACACAGGTTTACTAGTGCAACAACAACATCATCATACTTTATTTCGAGCTATTCACCCATAAAAGCACATAAAATACATACAAATATTTCAATAAAATTCCGCTAATACTCTATCAGATTAGATTCAGATCCGTGGATTCAGCACACCCGGCATCTACCACCAGACTCACCGTATTCCAGCGGATGCCGCCCTTGGAGCTGCGGTTAGCTGGAGCCGGCGTCCTTTAGGGCGGGACTGCTGGGGGATCGGCACTTGGGTTGGGAGGGGTCAAGGCCCCCTCTACCCCTTGGGAACCACACTCGTGAGACCTGGATGCCCCTGTCAAACACCAGGAGTGTGGCGACACCAGCTGGAAGTTGCAGATACCAGCGGCCCAGACTGGGCCTCGAGCATTAGCTAAAGGGTGAGGCCGCCAAGAGGGAAGTCAGAGAGCAAGAGAGACCCAGTTCGTGCTCCCTAGGGGGCATCACCGATGTAGAGGCGGATCGGGCAGGGGAGCAAACATCTTACTGCATACTGCTCTTACCAATGGAGTCTGGAGGGCACTGTGGAGGAGCTGGAGGTATTTCTCCCTTTTATTGATCTGTGAGTGACTTACCACTTGGAGGTGCAATGCGAGTGAGAACGGGGTCTCTCTTGGTCGACCTAGGATTGTAGGGCCACTGGACCCTTGTTACAGGGCTTGCTCGCCCACTAGCTGCTGGCATTCCTGACCAGCCTGGGTGGGAAGGTGAATATACCCCACAACATTCCTGACACGACCTCTGAATTCAGGCGCCCTAATTCACATAGAGGTGTCCCATAGTGCCCGTTCGAGCCTGGAGGAGGCAGGGCTGGGCTCATTCTCATGGTTTTACGCCACGCCCTCTTGTTTCATTGGCCTCCTGGTTATAAGAACATCTACTGGGCAACTTACGCTTTTGTGGCCAAAAGGAGGCGCTAGCCTAAAAAAACTGGGATTTTACATAAGCCTCTGAGTCAGACCCACCCCTATTCACCTGTGATCCCAGAGCAGACATCTAAGGGCGAGTGTTATATTTTTTTAATATAACTTATCTGACATGCCCCAGCATAGAGCGTTGTATCGGCTGGGTATTTTGAACTTAAGGCTGCGGTGAACTCCCGGGTCCGGTGGTTCGCAGTGCAAAAGACTTAAGTGTCTGTATATTTACCTCTCTTTTAGCGCTACAATGGGGAAGAAGACCTCCCAAGGGAGTCATGTGTCGCCACCACCCCTACTTCCCAAAACAACCTCTATCGATAAGATGCTACAAAGAGTGATCATGGTTGTGGCCACGGAGAAAGAACTCACAGAGAGACGGCTGCCATTTATTTATGCGATTTTTAAAGCGCTGCAATTACCTGTAGGTGTCTCGGCGCTGAGAGCTAAATCTGATACCAGTAAAGTAAATCTCTGAGGCAGTATTTAAAGTGATTTATGAATAATCAAGTCATTGAGAAAACAGCCATGTCTTTAGCTGCTTTCTGAAGATGATCAGCGTTGGACTGGATTTTATATTAAAAGGAAGGGAGTTCCATAGTTTTGCAGCTGCGATGGTAAAACATCTGTCTCCCCAGTTAACTTTCCTTGTTCTGGGTATATGAAGCAGATGAGCAGTATTGGAACGAAGTGTTCTGGAGGTTGATAAAGGCTTGAGTGAACTCCTAAGAAATTTAGGTCCCATATTATTTATTGCCTTGTAGACAATACAAAGGGCCTTGAATTTCGTGCGGCTTGTGACTGGAAGCCAATGCAGTTGGTCCAAATGTCTAGAGACAGAGCTAAATTTTGGAATGCCCAATAAAACTCTAGCTGAGGCATTTTGTATCATTTGAAGTTTGGAGATTACCTTTTTTTTTTACTTCAGACTCTTTTCCGGGTATACCCAATTTGCACATCTTACCAGCTAGCCCTAACAGGCTCATTGAAGAGGATCCAACGACACACACCCATAGCAAAGGTGCCCTGGGGGATCATGTCAGACCCCATATAGAGAGAAGGCCTGGCAGGGGTGTCACCAAAAAGATGTCTGCCCAATGTTATCTGCAGAAATCAGACAAATGTGTTCTCGGATCTAGGGAGGCTGTGTTATCCTCTAGCGCCCCAAATAGCATAACTGAAGTTGAGCAACCTCCACGGTTAAAGGATTTTACAAGTTCAATTCTGGAGAAGCTCAAAGCCATTATTCGAGAAGAGCTGCAACCTCTTTCGATTCAATTGGATTTATTGAAACAGACTCATGGGGTGGCTGATTTCCCACTCTCCAGGGGTAGAGCTGACCGTTTGGATGTAGGATTTCATACTGTTCAAATCTTGACCACCGAACGGGAGGGGAGAGTCATCCCCGCACATGGGCAGTGTCTAAGTATAAGAGGGCTGGGCTGAGACCTCAGGGCATGGGGTTGAGTTTGCCTGTTGATAGCTCAATCAGTAAAGTACACAGGGTACCGGAACAGGTCCCCAGGGCCAGGGCAGTGAAGCTACCTATTATAAATGTACCCCCTGCATCATGCCCTTATGTTGCGGTATTATCTGGAGTCCAAGAATTGAATAGCAATCAGAAAGAATCACACAAGGATCTAAAAAATAAAATTTTAGACTGGCTCATGAGGCATAGACGCTTTCCCCTTTCCAGAGCAGGGTACATCAATTTAACTCAAGGCTGGTTTGGGAAAAGCCACAAAGGCAATTCTGGGGACTGTATTGTCATCAATTTTAGGGATCCACAACTGGTAACTGACTTGTTTTGTTGTAATCTATCCATGCAGCATGTCGTGCTTGTGTCCGAGATCGTGGTTGGCAAGATCTGCATCCAGTTGGTTGGCAGAGTAGACGACGCATGCGCGAAGAGTCGAGCATGCGCGGAAGCACCTTTCCCGGCATTTAACCACTCCCTTCCCTACCAAGAACGCTTTGCGTTCCTTTCCGGTTCCGGGGTCCTGTGTTGTTCGTGTCCGGGTCACGGTGGTGGCGTTTAGCGGGTTCCGACGGGTCTGTGGCGGTCGTCGGTTCGTCCCCAGTCAGGTACCAACCAGTGAAAAACTATTATCGTATTAGTTGATTTCCTTAGAGCGTGTGGTGCGGTTATTTTGTATATCGCTAACACGTAGATTTGTGTTCTTGTTTTGAGCTTCAGTAGCAGTTCCCTGACTTCCCAAGGGATTTGCTGTTAGTTTATTTGTTATCCTGAGTCTACCTTCTTCATTGCCACGCTTATGGGTGCTTGTTGGGACTAGTGGAGCATTGATACTAGTCCCGGCGTTACGTTATGGTTTTCCTGGAACTAGAGGAGTGTTGATTCTAGTTCCAGTCTTTAAGTTTTCCCTTATTAAATACACAGGTAGGCTGCATACTACATTCTCCTCATTATTCAGTGTAGTACAGATAGTAAAGATACTCATTCTGAACCTATTGCAGGGCACACGGAGAGCTCCCATTACTGATCACCAGACCAGTCCTCCCTATGTTCATGTTGACAGCTCTCTACAGGCAGAACAGTGCGTAGATTTCTCACACTTCCTACCTCCCTTACTACCGATCATCAAGAACTGCACTAACCCTTGTTCTTTGTATTCACATATAGGAATCAGTTTACCAGAGGCTCGGTGGTTCCCCAGGATCAACAGTTACTCCTCCTGTGTATGAAGAAACCTGTGTTTTCCCCCCACTTACCTTGTTTTGTCTCCCTGTTTTCCCCTGACGGGCATCACTATTATTGTCCAGTTACACTACTCTGGCATATGGGGAACCGGTGAGGGGAGTCAGTGGAAAGAGCATCACCTCCCTGGTACTTCCGAGGCAACATTCGTGACAAGCATCACACAGCAACAGAACTCGGTTATGTCAATTCTTCTTTCAGGCTATTTTTATAGACCCCTTTTAGATAGATTCCATCATTCCAATGTCTGCTCCCCGATTCGTATTTCTTATCCCGCCCGTCCAATTTATACATATGAGCCACGCAGCTATGCTGTACCCGTATACAACAGATTTGAGGCCTTAGATGGGGTTGATTGACTGCCTGCTACTGTGGAGGATACGGTGGGGCCCATTACTCTCACAACCCTACAAGAGCTCCATCAAAATTGGTTGTTGGGAGAGCCCGATGCTCCAGGTCGGGTGCGTCATCAAAGTGGATTTGAATCGATAGTAAATTTGTCTGCAGCACAGTTGGGTTGTATCCTGGGTGGAGAAGGGCCAGATGGAAGTCCTAGCCTAACTCCTGTGTTACCCTGTTTTGAGAACGAGGGTCTGCCTCACCTCAGAGAGAAAAGGGGTGGAGGGTTAACCGTAAGGGCTGGTACTAATCAGTGGGCTGCAGTCTCGAGCAGCGCCCCTAGCCCCAATAATAAGGGCTGTGCAGGTAAGCGACAGCCAAAAGTCAACGGAGCTCTGATAGTTGTCAAAACCCTGGCAATTGCCATTAAAATTGCGTCCTGGAACGTGGCGGGCCTCTAGAACAAGTTAGATCGCAGTGACTGCAGGGGCATTTATAGACAACTATGACTTAGTGCTATTCCAGAAGACCTGGTCGATGGAGGAATTAAGGCACCCTAGCTATGCGGCCTGCTGTGGCTGGAGGGTGAGGTAGACCTTCAGGGGGTTAGCGCCGAGATGCCTATGGGCCTTCGTTCGCGCTCTACAAATGCTGTTAATATATAGATAAATAATAAGGATTCCCACCTACGATGCTCGACCAGGGCGATTGAGACTGGGTTCCTGAAAGATCCCTGGCTTTGGTTCATGTATACTCAAGAACTGACAGTTGGGGACTGGAATCCCTGGTAGTGGAGCAACTATCAATTTATTTATTTATTTATTTATTTTTGAGATTTATACAGCGCGTACAATTGCCCGTAGGCGTCTCGGCGCTAGAAACTTTGAATGTATTCCTGAGGTTAAGCCGGTAACTATTCTTGATCAAACAGCCAGGTCTTTATCTTTCTACGGAAATGCATCAGGGATGGACTGTCTTTGATGGAAGCTGGCAGGGAGTTCCATAACCTGGGAGCTGCCACAAGGAAGCGTCTATCGCCCCAGTTAACTGTTTTTGTTCGTGGTATTTGAAGGATTTTAAGGTTGTTAGATCGGAGCGATCTTATGGAGGACTGGTATCTGAGATGGGATTTCAGGAAATATGGACCACAGTTGTGCAGTGCTTTATAGAGTATGCACAGCGCTTTAAACTTGATCCTGTTTCGAATCTTGAGCCAATGCAGGTCTCTTATAGTCTCAGAGATTGGTGAGAACTTCGGGGTTCCTGACAGGAGACGGGCTGCAGCATTCTGGATGGTCTGCATTTTGTTGGTCACTCTTGCTTGGGCGTTGGTGAATAAGCCGTTACAATAGTCAAGAGATGACAGCACGAGGGCGCTTACCAGCGTCTTACCTACTGAGGTTGGTAAAAACGGCATGATTTTCTTGATCAGCCTAAGTTTGTGATGGGCTGTTGCTGCTATTTTATTTGAGTGGGCCATGAAATTTAATTTATCGTCAAAAATCACCCCCAGATTTCTGACGGTGATGGCTGGTGTAGGTGGTGTTCCGTGCGTAGGGGGCCACCAAGTGTATGACCATCAGGGGGAGAGATGTCCAAATATGACGACCTCCGTTTTTTCAGCATTTAACTTTAGGCAGTTAGAGGCCATCCACTCACCGATCGCCCGCATGCCCTCTTGGAAGTTTTCAGCTACCTTGTCTCCATTCCCGTTGATGGCCAACACAAGCTGGGTGTCATCCGCGTACGAGGTAAGGCTCATCCCATAGGCCTTGATGACAGAGGCCAGGTCCGACACGTAGATATTAAATAGTGTCGGACTAAGGGATGAGCCTTGGGGAACCCCACACGGTAGTGACAGCTTGTGCGATTGGAAGGGCCCCAGTGTGACCACCTGTGATCTACCGGCCAAGAAGGAGGAAAGCAGATTTCTAGCCATGTGGCGGATGCCCAGGTTTTCGGCACGGTCGACCAGGATCTTGTGGTCGACCGTGTCGAAAGCCGCCGACAGATCGAGCAGTACGACTATTGCTGTACCTCCCTGGTCCCGGATCACTCTTATGTCCTCTGTAGCTTTTATTAAGGCAGTTTCGGTTCCGTGGAACTTGCGGTAACAAAATTGGGTGTTGTCCAGTAGTTGATGTTTTTCTATGAACTCTGAGAGTTGTGAGTTCATAGCCTTTTCCACTACCTTGGCTAAAAAGGGGAGACTGGCTATGGGGCGGTAGTTTTTTAGTTGGTCCTTGTCCAGATTAGCTTTCTTAAGTAGGGGTTTGACCAAGGTGTTTTTAAGGGAGTGTGGGTATATCCCAGTTCTGAACATTGTGTTGCAGATTGATACAATGTCAGGGGAGAGATAGTCCATGATCGGATGAATGACTTTTAGAGGGCAAGGATCTATTGCTATTGCTGAGCCTGATTTGATTGTGGCCGTTATTTCCTTGATTTGTGTTTCTCCAAGGTCTAAGAACTGAGAAAGTTTGATATTGTTAGTCCCGTTGTTAGATGTGGGGGGGGCTGATTACTGTTTTTGTGGAGAATGCTTGATATATATCATTCACCTTTGTGAAAAAGAAATCAGCCAGAGAATCACAAAAGACTTGGGATTGTGGAGGATTCAGGTCGGGTGCGTTTCCCGCTAAAACCTTAGTTATCTCAAAAAGTTTTTTACTTGAGTTTTTAGCAGAATTGATTTGTTCAGTGAAATAGGGTTTTTTTGTCTCGACTATAAGGGCTTTGTATTGTCCGAGTGCATCCTTATAGCTGGTCTTGCTTTCAGCGCTGTAGGATCTGCGCCAATGTCTCTCCCTGTTTCTACAGAATTGCCTCTTAATACGGAGCTCCTCTGTAAACCATGGGGCTGATGGCGTTGCTCTATTTCTAGAGAATTTTTTAGTTGGGGCTAAGGAGTGGGTGGCGGTACCTATCCACTCCTGAAATTGTCGTGTGGCCAAGTTTGGATCAAATGTTGAGTCAGAACGAGTTTTTTCAAGTAGGCTCGTTAGCTCAGCGTGATCGATGTCCTTCCAAACTTTAATGGTTTGTGGTTTCGGTACAGAGTGGGGTCTGAGTCTATTTAATGTGACTGATATTTTTATTAAAATGGCGAAGTGGTCGGTCCATGGCATTGGTAAGGTATCTATTATATTAACGCCTTGCATATTAGTAAAAATGCCATCTAGCGTGTGACCGGCTATATGGGTGGGGTGGTTACCAGTTGCCGAAGATTCATGGTGTGCATGTCTGATATCAAGGAATGGGTATCTTTGTCAGCTGCATTCTCAAGATGGAAGTTCAAGTCGCCCAATAATGTGAATGAGTCTTCCAGCGCTGGAGCTTCTAGTATTGCACCCAGATTTGCTAGAAAGTTGGTGCGAGAGCCTGGTTGTCGATATAGGAGGATGCCTTTAAAATGAAACGATGGGGTGAGTTTAAGATCAAAAAGAAGGGCTTCGCAGGAGGTGGAGTGGATGTGAGATATTCTGACCGTTATGTGGTCACGGGCAATGATGGCTAGTCCTCCTCCGCGCTGCCCCACTCTATCTAGGCAATAGGCTTATAGGCTGGGGGGGTCGCAACTGCCATGTCAGGATCGGATGCTCCATCCGTCCATGTCTCCGTGAGAAAGAGACAATCAAGGTTGTTGTTGATGATGAGATCGTGTATTTCTTGCCGGTGCTTGACAAGGGATCGTGCATTGATTAGTGCATCGGTGATGTTGGAAGACATAGATGCAGTGACAGCATGCGTTTTGATTTTTTCATTCGTTATCTGTAGCTTCACGTTGCAGTGAGGACATGTACATTTTGTGGTGTCTGACCATAAGTGTGGATTATATTGAGCGCAGGCGGTGTTAGGCGTGCGCAGTGCCATCAATGTGGATTTGGGGTAGATGTGGGGAGCCTGTCGCGGAGATTGATCAGGGGTTCTGGCCCTTGGCCCGATCTCGGCACGGACGAGCACAGACAAGCTTGCCTTATGCGCGCCTTTGGCACGCATTAGTGGACCACTATGGAAGACGTGAGTGTCTGCATGGAGATACTGAATCTCGAAACCAGCCATAAGAAAATGGTTGAGACTCAACCACTCTGCGTAGCTACATTGAGGGACCTCTTGTATCATGAAGTATGATCTAGAGAGAACAAACAGAACATTCCAACTTGGTCCAATGGGCACTGTAGGAAAGCTAAATCTAGTATAGTACTAGCAATAACATCTAAGGATAAAACACAGAATTCTAGTGCTAGAGCCAAGTACAAGGATGCTATTAAACAGGCCAAAATAGAATGGGATATGGGCAAATGGGAGTGTTCGAGGCATATGAGCTGCAGATCGTACACTTAGCAATAGATCGCCACCTGGTGTTAGGCTCGGATGATTGCAGGTTGTTGTCTTCTTGGAAGAAGTCTTTGTAGTCAAGAGATAGGTGACTCCTCCCTTGGACAATACTGCGCATGGTCATCGACTCCATTCTCAGATTGTTTTTTTCCGCCACTGGGTTCGGATGAAAGTTTTCCGCTCCGGCTAGAAAATACTTTTTTCAGCAACTTCGAAGCGTGAAACTTTATATAAACATTTTCGACATCGAATAGACTTTTTCGACATCACCAGCTACATTCTGGTTCATCGACGCGGGCCGTTGGGCCTATCGGCGCCGTACGGCCAACGCCTATTGTTATTGTTATATGTGGTTTTGTAACGTGCTCCGATAGTCAAGACTGTCCTGACGCGGGAGAGAAACTGAAACAGAGTGGGAAGGAGGTATGCTAATCATGAGTTTGAAAGAGGTGAGTTTTGAGCAGTTTTTTAAAATTGGTCAGATTGGGAGCGTGTCTAAGAGCGTCTGGCAGGGCGTTCCACATTTGAGCTCCCTTTACCATGAGGGATTGTCCGCCCAGGCGGACTCTTCTAAATCTGGGGATGACCACCTGCTTTTTGGAGGTGGAGCGCAGCTGACGGGATGGGAGGTAGGGTGTGAACCTTTTGGCTAGATAAGAAGGGCATGGTCCATTGAGGGCTTTGTAGACGATGACCAAAGTTTTAAAGCGCACTCGTTGTGCCACAGGGAGCCAGTGAAGATCCTTCAGCTGTTTGCGCACGCTGAGTCTCCTGGGGATGTTAAAAATGAGTCTCGGAGGGAGGAGCCAAGATGGCGACGGGAGAAGACGTGTAGGCTCCCGGCTCCTACAGCTGCCTTTCCTCCGCGCTGATTATCCTGCACCTCATCCTGTGATTCTGGTGGCACAATGCGCGCCACGCTGTGCTGACTCGGCTCGACTTTCCCGGGTCTCTCAACTCGCCCGGCAGCCGGAGTAAACCGAGTGACGACATCGAGCCCTGGCCCCGGGACAACGCCGCCGCACGTCCCCGGATTTGTGCGGCTGAGAGGCGGCTGACCTGTCTGGGTTTCGCCGGGGCGGTGGAGTGGTATTTTTCCTCCCGACTCGGACCCATTGTCGCGCAGCCTGCCGAGGACCGCCGCGACCAGCGCCCTACGAGATACGACCCCTCAGGAGACATACTGGCGGAGCGCCTTTGTCTGCGGCCGGTGGAGAGGGAGAAGGAATGCACGGCCATGCTAGGATGCGATTTGCTGCCTGCCCCCTCGGCCTGATGTGCGGCCAGTAACTCCGCCGTCCCCCGTGTCGGTGGTCCGACCTTCCCTGCCTGCACGCGCTTGGAGCCCCATATCGCAGCCACACCGCGCTACGCTCGCGCTTAGGCGGTGTTGTGCCCCGACCACTGGGATGGGATCGGCTGACTTGGAGAATGGGGGCGACTGCCCGTCCCTGTCTGCCGGTGAAGGTGACCGAAGGGAACTGAGGACCAGTTTGCTCATTTCTCTCCGTGAACGGGACTGCGGGAAGCCCCAATCACCGCTTTCGTACAAGTCTATCCTGGCCGCCCTGACCGCTTTTAGGTCAGAATTGAGGGTGGGTTTCCGAGCGCTGAGTGCTAGTCTTGACGCAATGGCGGCCGACCTACGGAGAGATCGTACAGTGGATGGCCAGCTGCCCATGGGACTATCCACGATTGAGCCTATGAGGGGTGCAGTGTTGCTCTGTATTGGAGGAGAATCCGTGACCTTCCCTGTTTCAGTGGAAGCCTGCCACCGGCCGACCAGTGACTGTGTTCGTGATACTTTGTTTTCTTTGTTACCGGAGCTTAACACTCTACCGCCTGCAACTATGTTACAGCCCCACGCCTGGGACTCACAACAGCTGGCCCCTTCGGCGGATTTTCTATTGTTGCCTTCAGCCTGCGCTCCGACGACCTCGAATATCCCAGTTGGACTTGGGAACCTGCTTGCAAAGGACGTAGGATTTATTGGTGACGTTCGATGGCCATTTTGTGGGATTACTTTCTTCTCCTTCAACAGGCGGCCATTTTGGTCCTTGGTCGGGGTGGGGGTGGGCTTTCTTTGTGTGCCTCGTTTTGGGGTCTGTACTAGGTCGGGTCAGGGCTAAAAAGCTTCTTACGCAGTCGGATGCTTGGCGGGTTGGACCGGGACTGGGATTGATATATGTTTGTTTCAGTCGCACATGATATATTGCTTTTCCCCTAATTGCTTTTGTATAACTGTCTGATTTTTTCGTTGCGAATTGAGTGGGGATGGTGCTCTTGGTTGTGGGGCTGGGACTGTTTGGATTGGCTCCTCCTCCCGTTTCCTTGGTACTTATTGGGGAGTTGTGGATTAGGATGGCCTGATCTCACTCTCCGTATTTCAGAGTTTCTACCTTTCTTTTCTTTCTTTACTTTTACTGCATTTCGGGTTCTTTATGGGGCGACAGGCACATTGTCGGGGGGGGTAGGCCGTAGCCTCCGCATTGGTGTAGGGTGGGGGGGTAGATTTTATTTTATTTAGTTTCTATGGGCCTTTTTTTCATTTCTCTGCGCTTTCCTGTACTGTTTCTTTCTGGGTCTGTGACAGAGGTTGGTAGGGAGTGGGTGGCGTTGGGAGTGGCACGAGCCTAGTTCCTGTACTCTGCTTGCCTTTCTATTGTATTGCTACTATGGTGGGGTACCTTCCGCAATTGTTGCTATTATACTTGCTGCCTACTCATTTGGGTATTACAGTACGGGCTCGGATCTCCTTTGTACCTATCCTTTACTGACTTTTGTTAATTCGACAAAACCTAAAATTAACCTTCATTTCTCCTTCCCCCTGGCGACATAACTTTCAGCGTAAATGTTTTTAATTGTTGCTATATCGCCTGATGCCATTGGGGGGACCGTATTGCTGACACCTGCGCACAAACGTTTTGTGGCCGGCCAGACGGTTGTAGGCCCGTATTTGTATTTCTGCACCATGCGCAATAAAGGTTTTCAAAAATTTAAAAAAAAAAAAAAAAAAAATGAGTCTCACCGTGGCATTCTGGACAACCTGTAGCTTTCTGATCATATAGTCAGGAGCCCCTAAATAGAGGGCGTTTGAGTAGTCCAGCCGGGAGAGTACCAGAGCCCTGGCAACTGTTTCTTTCGCCGATTGAGGAAGGAGGGGAAAGAACTTGCGAAGTGTGGTCAGAGTTCCAAATTCCCAGATTCTTGGCAATCCCGTTCTCTCCCTTGGGGCATGTTGATTCACCGGGCCAGATGGACTCCTTAAAGTCACTGGGGAATTGGCCGTAGAGCAGGATTTCTGTTTTATCCTCGTTGCATTTGAGGCATGATTTGGCTAGCCAGGCGAATACAGAGGAAAGGCATTGGCGAACTCCAGAGGTGCATAAGTTCTCCTTTTTCCAGGTGAAGAGAAGCTGGGTGTCGTCGGCGTAAGCCATTATCTTGGCACCCCAGCTCTCTGCTAGCCGGACAAGAGGAGTTAAATAAATATTAAATAAAATGGGACTTAAGGTCGATCCCTGTGGTACGCCAGTTTCCACCCTTCTGTTAGAGGAATGATAAGGGGGAAGCCAAATCTGTTGGGTACGGTCCGATAGAAAAGACCTAATCCAATCTAGGACCGCGCCGGAGATGCCTATGTCCTCCAGTCTCGCTAAGAGCTGGAGGTGGGGCACCGTGTCGAATGCGGCAGAGAGGTCCAAAAGAATAAGGGCCGCTCTGCCGCCTTCGTCAAGGCATTCCCTGATGGCCTCAGCCACTTCCACCAATGCAGTTTCCGTACTGAAAGAGGTGCGGAACCCTGATTGGGCAGAATGGAGAGCTTCAGAGGATTCCACGAATCTCTCTAGTTGCCTGAATGCTGCCTTTTCACAGACTTTGGCAAGGGCTGGTAGGAGTGATATGGGTCAGTAGTTAGAGGTGATCGACAGATCTGCGGTAGTTTTTTTTATTAGAGGGAGAAGTTTGGCTTGTTTCCACTTGGTGGGCACAGTTCCTGAGGATAGGGATTCATTAACCAGTGCAGTGATCATGGGGGTGATTATTTCAGCTATTCCATTCAAGACCCTTGCAGGGCAAGGATCTATAGGTGACCCAGATTTCAGAGTTTTTTTTTTTTTTTTTTTTTTTTTTTAAATTTTTGAAAACCTTTATTGTGCACCAGAAGTAATAACATATACGGGCCTACAACCATCCGGCCGGCCACGAACAATCAGTTAGCACGGTAGCATACATTATGGCAACACAGTACTGTATCAGAATCGTAAACAGTTACAGGAGAAAGACTGAGGACTACACAGCACCATGTCACAGGATAATTGTAGGTTAAATTTTAAGTTTTTCATTATGCAGCTATAAAATCAGGTCATAATATTCCGAACTAGGAAAGAAAATATAAGCGAAGTCCATGCAGGCGGGACCTGAGTTTAGCGCCTGTGTCAAGCTAGTCCCAATGCGGTAATCAGGTCCCCGCCAGGCAGGATGGCCACACAATAGTTACGCCACGTCTTAGCGCCCATGACACCAGTCACCGTTCCACTGCCACCCTACACCCAGCACTCCCAACACGGAAAGATAAGCGAAAATCATAGAAAGAACAAAACAGGTCCCATAGAAACGAACAAAAAGAAACAATAACCCCCCACCCTGCACACATGCAGAGGCTATGTACTACCCCCCCCCTAACAGCGTGCCTGTCGCCACATAAACCCGAAATGTAGGAAGAAGAAAGTCGGAAAAAAGGAGAAAGAACAGCGAGAAGTGTAGAGAAAGAAAGGAAGGAAACAAGAAGAAAAAGAAGAAGAAAAGAAAAAACCATCACTCTTGGATTCAGGGAGGGAGAGAAGAGCAAGCTAATCAACCACTCCCCGAAAAGGAAAAGGCGGGGGGAGGAGCCCTCCATGCCACAGAACTCCCGGGATCCCAGCCATCCATTACATGCCCACACCAGAGCCTCCGACTCCAAAAGCAACTGAGCTGTACTAATTTGCAACAGTAGAAGCGATGGAAGAAAACAATACACAATGTGTGTATACAACATGTACAGGAGCAGTTTCAGTCCCCGGGCAGCCCACACAAGTAAACACCGTGTAATAACTCACCCCAAACACGACCTGGTAGGGGGGCACACGTAAAGGCAATAGTCACCCTTCGGACCCCGGACCCAGACAGAACCCCCATCCCATACTAAAAAGGCTCAATTGTACAGGATAGACACAGGTCCCAACTGGGAAAGAGGCTGCAAGCGGAAATTAAGCACCAAATCTAAACGAGAAACAGTCCAAGACACCGCCAGCCGATCTAACTAGCCGAAATGAGGGGCCACTTCAACCCTGGCCCGATTGATGAAACTGCTCCAGGCGCGGCCATTCCATTGGAGCAAAGTACCAGAAAGGAAACTCAGCCCTGTCCCGAACGGCAAAATCCGGCCCGGGCTGGCCATTGCCGCGAGTGTCCACTGGGAAGAACAAAGGGACAAAATGGCCGCTCCAGGCAAGTATGATACTCCGGAGACAAAGAGGAGCGTCCCCGATCACCACCAGTGCCAGCAAGAAATCTGTAAATCACCTCCTCCGTCACCGGACAGAACAGTTTCAGCAGCTGCAGAGACACGGCTTCAGAAAGCAAGTCTCCAGGGGGGGTCAGGCTCTGGAAGAGCGATAGACACGGAGACCGAGTCACAGTACCCAGAGTGGGGGGCAACATTGTACCCAAAGCCTCTCCCAGGGGAAGAACGCCCACACTGTAGCCAGGGGTACTGCTCACCCCTTCTCCCGCAGAGTGCAACTGTGTATCCTTCCCGGACAATACTGAGAGCGGCGGGGGGACAGCCTGCCCCGGTTGGGAGGCACAGGATAATACTCCCTCGATCCTCTCCGACAGCTCCTGGACGGTCCGCCGCCATGTTGTCCCCAAATCTGTGATGGCGCGCAGAATGTCCCCATAAGTCAGGGAGTCCTGGGATAGTAAGCCATCCACTGCGGGGGGCGATGTCCCGGAATCCTCCTCTAGTCCGGGGTCAGGCTGGGCAGTGTGGAGCAGGGATGGCGGAGCAGTCTGACCCCCATCTCGTGAGGCAAGCGCCATTGCCGCCACTCCGGACTCCGCGGTGGTAAAGGGGGAGGCGAACAAACCCCCCAGGAAGCCGGCGTTAAAGCACGGTGGAAGTGCAGCCCACAATTAGGTGACCGTGCAACACGGGAGTCTCCCAGCCTCTCCCACCAAATCAAAGGGTCCACCGCCGTAATGCACCCCCGGACGGGGAAGGTCCAGACAAAGCGCAGCAGAGCGGGGGGAAGCGCCGCGTCGGAGGCAGCACTTGAATGTGGACGTACCTCGACTAAGGCGAGCAAGTCAGTGACGAAAGGGTGCCAAACCGTCCGTCGCCGAGGTCATCTCACTCCTGTAGGCAGCGGCACCACCCCCGCTCGTCCAACCAGCTCGGTCACGTAATGGCCGGCGGCAGCAATCAGCACAGCTGCCCGGGCAGCTCCGGAGATCGAGGAAAGTAGTGAGTCCTGCACCGATTCGGGCGGCGGAGACCTCGATGGGAAGCCAGCCGCTTCTGCACGATTATCTCGTCATTTTGGTCCGGTGCGAGCCAGGATTAAAGGCAGGATTTGTGACAAAGGTTGGTGGCTTACGGAGCCGGGAGCTCAGACGTCCGACCCGATCGCCATCTTGGCTCCTCCCCCAGAGTTTTTAATATGGTCATTACATCTGTACTTTCTACGTGAGTAAATTTGGTCAGTTCTGCTTTAGCCCTTGATAGTAGGGGACGTAAAGGAGAAGGAGGTTGGCCAGTTAAGGCTAGGTCTGATTGTGGGGCAAGGGGGAGGTCAGGGATTCTCAGACTGTCTTGAATTTTTGGATTTTTGCGATGAAGAAAGTAGAGAGTTGTTCGCACCAGTCTGTGGAGGGTGGAATAGCTGTCTTCTCTGCCTCATGGACAGAACTCCATTCAAGAGATGCCCGGTATGTCAAGCAAAATTCCCTCATAGCGACCATCACGAGGTCTGCAACCTCTGTCTATCGCCGGAACACGACAAGTCGACCTGCACAGCCTGTGCCTCCTTCCGATCGAAGAAGACCATTCGGGATCGGAGGGCCCGTCGACACAAAATGAGGAGATCAGCGCCAGCACCGGAGGTCATCTTTGAGGAGGAGATTGTCGGAGAGGACGTCTCCGGGGACGAGGATGCACTCAAAGATATCTCTGAGGACGAGGCTCCACTTGTCGCCGAGGAAGACTCGCCTAATCTCCAGATCAAATCGGGGGCAGAGGACTCAGACAACTCCATTCCATCTCGGCAGCCCGTGAGTATCCCTGCCCCTGCACAACATACACTACCCAAACCAAAGGCAGCGGTCGGCACTCCGCCCATGGGGCCCAGTCGAGACCGAAATCTACCCTCAGACGCCCCGCCTTCAGGCTCGGCTCCGAGGAAAAAGACTACGCCTTCCGGTGCCTCGGCACCGAAAAAACCACATGTGCCAATTCCACCTCCTCCATTGGCACCGAAACATCCTTCGACACCGAAGGACTCTTCGACACCGAAGAGACACATCGGTGCCGAAGCCAAAAACTGTACCGGATCCGAAAGCTTCGACTCCGAAACCTTCCGGTTCCAAAGATAAAGACAGAAAGCCAGGGTCCGGCGCTGCAGGCCCAACGAAACCTGTCTCCACGGCGAAATCTCCAACATCCGTACCAAAGACTCCAAGGCCTGATACAGAGACACCTAAAGCCTCTAACAAGCCTACCAAGCCGAAACCACCTTCGGCACTGAAAAATTTGCCACAGGACTCAATAACTCCTCCTAGAGCAAAGAACACTAAACAACCCCTATCGGCACCAAAAAAATCAACGCCAAAGAAGATTGTAGAGGAGGAAGAACTGTTTAGACCAGATCCTAAACAAAGAAAAGTCCATATCAACCCAAAAACTGGACATGTGGAAGCAATTCCTTACAAGAAGAGACCAGCAGACACACCACTTCTACCTGTGGTTCCTGCCAAGAAGAAGGAGTGTGCAACCTCTCCAATGCACCCTTACTCTCCTTCACCTTCTTCCTCTCCTATCCCTCCTTATATTGAACCTATAGCTTCTCCTGTTCAATCTCCTGCATCATCACACCACACTGACGAGGAGTATGATCTGGGTGGGGGAATGACGTACCAGAGCCACAAGAATACCCTTTAGATGAGGATGTCAATCCTGAATATCCTAAGGATGACGACATATATGGTTTTCCACCTCCCAATGTGCCAGACATTCCTGATCCTCAGTACTACCCAACAAAACCTTCCCCTCCAGAGGATAGTATTGGGTTTAATCATCTATTAAATAGAGCTGCCCTTTACCATGGGGTTCAATGCACTCTGATGCCATTGAGGAGGATTTTTTACTGGACACATTTGAGCAGTTGCAAAGGTCTACACAAATACTACCCATGATCAAAGGAGTCATTAAACATGCTCCAGAAATATTTAAAGACCCGGTACGATGTAGGGTGTTAAATCCAAGAATAGAAAAGAAGTATAGACCAGCACCATCTGATCCAGTCTATATTAAGGGACATCTGCCACTAGACTCTTTGGTAGTGTCAAATGCACGGAAAAGAGCCAATTCCCAGACTTCTGGTGACACGCGCCCGCCTGACAAAGAATCTAAAGTTATTGATGCGTCAGGGAAACGGATTGCTGCGCAGGCGACAAACATATGGCGCATAGCAAACACACAAGCCCTACTCTCACGCTATGACAGGGCTCACTATGACCAGCTATAAAAACTAATGGAGCACCTCCCAGATCAATACAAGGATCAGGCAGCAAGCTCATACAGGAAGGCAAATTAATATCCAATGCCTTGAGGTTCCGTGACGGTTCCGTGACGACTTGAACCCGTGTTTTCAAGTTTGTCGGAAATACATAAAATTAGTATCAGCGAACCGCAAATGATCCATTTAGTATATCCTAGTGTTTTCGCTACGCTACGAGCAAGAGCACTCCTTCCACTGACACATTTCTGATATACACACGGCATCCATCTTAGATCATGGCCGCCATTTTGTGGTTCCTTGCCCTCACATATGCAATAGCCTCTGATCATTTCATTCACTTCACTTTGATTAAGGACACGTAGCCTTAGCCGGAGATTCACCTCTTACATGACACGTGCACCTTAAACCAGATCACGCTGAAGCTGCATGACTCGACAAAGGCTGCCTCCTCTGCCCGAGGCCAGCCCACCTGAACTGGTTTTCCTGTCCATTGTACCTGATCATGATTAGGCGGCCGAAGCCGGTAGCCTTGCCCATTTACAACCCACAAACATCTCTTATCCCGCTTTTCTATCTTCTGCACCTGGCTCTGCTCCTTTCCTTCTGGGCCTTTATTAGGGGGAGGTAACGAACTTTACGATGAGGCGGTCCGGGTCTTGAATGCAATATTGACAAGGGATTGTGATGGACTGGTGGGAACCCCTCTTCGTGATGTTTGGTATCAGATATTATCGACAGTTCCTGTGTAACGCCAAATATTTATTGTTTAGAGACACAAAGGTTTGGGAATGTACCGACATGTGAAATATTTGCCTAGAGCACAATTTTTAGTATATAAGGAGCAACCCACTTTGTACAAATCGAACAGTCTCCTAGATTCTGCCCGTGTGTAGATTCTGTGACTTCTGTGTCCCTGCAGTAATAAACCTTTGGTCTTTGACGCCACCATCGAGAAGCCCGTGTTTCTGTTCATTTGTGCACCAAGGCAGGTGGGACTCCGGGGTCTTTGGGTGTTGTACCCTGACACCTCTGGACGGAACCAAAAAAGTCCAGAACTCCAATTGGCGCCCAACGTGGGGCCACGTCATTCGGTACCGGTCCAAAAGCCTGAAGAGTTCGAGAAGCTTCGTGTGAAGATTCCTGAGGGAGGCGCCCCACTTCATCGATCCCGGCATATCGCAAAAGTGGCCCTGAAGTTCTCTTCCACGAGGGTTCCCGTTCAGGACGGCTGCAGTGGGCCGTTGCCTTGACCGTCGCCCTGTCTTGGACCCGAAGTGGTGCAGTCCTTAGTACGGCGAAACGTGACGGGTTTCTCCTTGGTGACGTCTTCAGTGCCTCAGTTAAGTATTTAGTGATAGCTAGCTGGTTACTTTTGTGAGGATTGTTAAAAATCCTTGATCGGTTCTTGGTTTGGTTTGGTTTTGTAAGATTATCACTAGTTGTTCTGGTTACGATAATCTATTTTGGTTCAGTTTTGGGTATCGATACATCAGTTCGTTTTGGTAGGCCTAAGTTCTTGGTTCAAGTGCACAATTTGTTTCGTGTTTTGTTTGTTTTGTGTTCCGGACTGAGAATGGTAAGTCGGAAAATGTTGTCTTGTTTTAGTTGCAACAGTGACTCACAATTAGAGGATTCCTGTCTGGTTCCTCCGATTGGGACTCCCCTATATGACCTATATTGTAAGTATGGTGTGGGTCCTATAACTTATAATGAGATATGGGTCCGTTATTGTAAGAAGGATGGTGTCCTTAGTTGGCCACTGCATGGTAGTTTTGAACAAGAGATTCTCGACAATTTAGAAGCGAAATTGTTTAGGAAGAAAGCCCGGCCGGCAATGTTTGACTCTTTTCGTTATTGGCGGAAAGAATCCAAACAGAGAGAAATGAAAAGGTTGAAAAAAGAGCAAAAAGAACTAGAAGAGTTAACTCTAGAGCAAGCGACTAAGCAGTTGCAGGCTAACGAGTGTGAGAAAGCCATAGATGTAGCCATTAGAGAGCGTAACTTAGCGATTGACAAGTGCTATCCTGCCTTGCCATCGAAAATGGCTAAGATACTGGAGGATTCCGAAAACGATCCTCTGCTATCTTATCTGTTACGGTCGCCTCCACCGTATGCACAAGGTGCTGCGGCTCCACTTATACCGGATGTTCAATTGCCGGTTGCTGGACAACCTGGTGTTCTTGTTCCTCAGAATCAAGTTCCTTTACTTCCTGTGGTGAATGTAAATGTTCCTACAGCTCCTCCTCTTCCTGCACTGCCCGCTCCTATACCTACCACTGTACCTATTGGTCCTCAAACTATTTTCCTCGATACTCCTACTGTTTCGTCATCTATTCCTACCTCTACTGCGTTCTCTATGTCTGCGAGTGTACTAACTCCACTTTCTGTTCGTCGAAGAATTACTGATTCTGTTACTAATATGCTGTCTCCTATATATAAAACCTTGATTAAGACTCCTACTCCTGACTCTGTTCAGAGACGGAGTCAGCTTCCAAGTACTGAGGAACGGGGAGTTTTAGACTCCACGGCTCTCAGATGGATTTCGAAGGGTAGAAGATATAGTACGAAAGATGTGTTAGAGACATTTATGCAATGGGGAGAGCCAACACAGCGATACGTCTTCGACGAGATGTGCTCGTTGTTGCGTGAGGAAATAGAAGAAGATGATGTCGAATCAGATTTGGAAGATTTAATTAAGATTCAAAAAGAGTTTGCTGCTGGAATGATAGTGGGCGATAATATAAAGGAAGCGATGGAACTTATTTTGAGTTTTAGGAATGATCCATCTCTTCGTTCCCCGAGAGATTTAGAGAAAGGTAGAATGAAGCTAAGTCGCCAATATCCTATGAGGGAAGTTCCTCCAATTTGGCGCGAAGCAGTACAACGTGATGATAATGCGGGTATTGCAGCTGCTCCAGCACAGTTCCAAAGAGTATGGATACATATTCCGTGGAAGCGAGCAGAAGTGTTAGCAGTGAAACAGGCCTTGCCAGATCCACGTAAGAATCCAGCCGGATATTACAAGGAATTGACACAGACAGTTGAGGCTTGTATAATGAACTTAGCCGACATTGATATGTTGTTTGGTAATGTAGTTCCACAACCAGTGTGGGCTAAAATTCGTAGAGAGGATCATCAGGCTGCTTTAGGTGGTGATTGGGCAGCTATCACTGCAGCAGATGCTCAACAAATAGGTGGTGCGAAACCCGAACCCCTAATTGCTAATCTTCCTGGTAGAATAATAGATTTAATGAAGACTCTGATGCCAGCATTGCGTGTTAATTGGGATAAATTATCCGCATGCAAGCAGAAGAAAGACGAAAGTGTCTCCGACTTCTTCACGAGGTTCGAAGAGACTTTTGTAGACCATAGTGGTCAGGATATGAGCACTGAAGGAGGACAGAGATTGTTTGTCGATAAATTTGTGCATAATTTGTTACCCGAATTATGCAATAAATTAAAAGACTCAGAAAGTGCGTGGGCTGTATCTACGACAGCGCAAATACTTGCGACTGCACAGTATTACGAAAATAGGGATAAAGAGGAAAAGGAGAAATCAGAAAAGAAAACGAAAGATTTAAAGACTAAAGTTCTTTTACAGCAGGCGTATCCGCCTCGCACGAATCAGACTAATATGCAACAGAATTCGTATCAAAAGACAGATTATAATTCGACCAGGCCTCAATACCAGTGGAATCAGTGTGCGTACTGTAAGAAAGAGGGTCACTATAAAAATGATTGTCAGATTTTAGCGCAAAATAATGCGGCAGCAGCTCAGAGAGGTCGTGGTGGTTTTGCACAGAATTCTAGAGGTCGGGGACGAGGTGCTATGCCTCCACAAACTAATGATCGTCCTTCTAATCACTTTGATCAGCGAAATGTACAGTCAGCTCAACAGAATAGATCTCAGCAATATCTTGTTGAGGATTATTGTGAAGTTGAAGAGGGATTTCAACAAAATGGGTACTAGGACAGCCATAGACAGAGAGAGGGAGTAGTATCAGTTCCAGTGGATCAGAGTGGGCCTTATGTCGCAGTAGCAACATCAGGTGTAGTCGAACCGTTTCTGTTGGATACTGGTGCCGCAAAAAGTTCTATCATGCATGCGAAACTCCCTGGCGCACCTTTGTCTGGCTCAACAAATGTTTCCGTAGGTTTTTCAGGCGCCCCTGTGTACAACCCGATATCTGGTCCTTTGTCTATTTCTGTTGGACCGTGTCAATTGAAAGCACCCTTAATTTTGACGACAGGTTGTAATGAAAATCTGCTTGGTTTAGATTTGTTAAAACGACTATATGCGACATTGTACTGTTCTCCGGAAGGAGTACAGCTTACTTTGGGTAAAAGACTCACCTCTCCGATGTACTTGTCAATGGACAAACTCCCGCCGGAGCTACGTTCACTCCCTGATTCTCTTTGGGCGACTGGTCCCAACGATGTAGGTCTACTAGAGATTCCACCGTATGTAGTAACTTTGAAAGCGAATGTGAAATTTCCAAGAATTCCTCAATATAAAATATCGAATGAAGGTGAGCGTGCACTCTTATTGATTGTGCAAGATTTGATTAAAAAAGGTGTGGTTGAAGAAACGCGAGGAAATGTTTGTAATAGTCCTGTATTGCCGATTTTGAAACGAACAGATCCTACAAAGCCTCCTGTCTATAGGTTTGTCATAGACCTTAGAGAAGTTAATAAGATTGTAATTCCGCAGTTTCCTGTAGTGCCAGACATTACTGCTTTGTTAACATTGATTCCCGCTACAGCTACATGGTTCTCAGTTATCGACTTGAAGAATGCCTTTTTCAGCATTCCGATAGCCGAGGAAAGCAGAGATATTTTTGGCTTCTGTTTAGGAGGTCGCAGTTTCAGATTTAAACGCGCTCCACAAGGCTACTGTGAAAGTCCATCTATTTACAGTCAAGCTTTAAAAAGTCAGTTAGATTCTTTTGTCCTTCCTCCAGGTTCTGCCCTAGTACAGTACGTAGATGATCTTTTGGTGGCTGCCGATGACAAGGAAACTTGCAAGGCAGCTACAATTTCACTATTGCATCATTTGTCTAATTTGAATCATAAGGTGTCACCTTCCAAAATGCAATATTGCTGCCAAGAAGTAACCTACTTAGGTCATCTCTTGTCAAAGGAGGGAAGGAAGTTGACCCCAGAAAGAATAAAAGCAACTATGCAAATGAGTGTTCCACGCACACAGAGGGAAGTACGTGCCTTTCTAGGTATTACCTCTTACTGTAGGCAATGGATCCCAAATTTTTCACTTTTAGCAAAGCCATTGGTAGCTTTGACTGGGAAAAATGTTCCGAGTCCGGTGCCATGGTCTGATGAATGTCAAGAGAGTTTTACTGAATTACGAAAAGCTTTGTGTTCAGCTCCTGTATTGGGCACACCTGATTACAGTAAGCCATTCACGCTCTACGTTCACGAAAGAGAAGGTTGCGCGTTGAGTGTCTTGACACAGAAGTTTGGTGATAAACAACGCCCTTGTGCGTATTTCTCATCAACATTAGATCCGGTAGCTAGAGCATTGCCTAGTTGTTTGAGGGCTACAGCGGCAGCTGCAGCTTCCATTCGACAATCTGCTGGTTTGGTGATGAACAATATGCTAGTGGTCATGGTTCCTCATGCAGTGGACACACTCATGAACCGAACGAAGACACAACACCTTACTAGTGCGAGATTATCTGGTTACGAGCTGACGTTATTAGCGAGTCATATTCAGATCAAAAGATGCAATGTATTGAATCCAGCAACATTGTTGCCGACTGATCAAGAGTCGAGTGATTCTGAGCCACATGACTGTTATTTCAAAACGGAGGAAGAGACAAAAGGTCGTATCGACTTGAGGGATACTCCTCTATCCGACCCAGATGGTACGCTGTATGTGGACGGGTCATGTTTTAAATTGGAGAATGGTGATGTGACTGCTGCCTACGCGGTAACGACTTTGAAGACGATTGTGGAGACTGCAAGAGTGAGTCAGAATTCTGCCCAAGCTGCAGAGTTAATAGCTCTTACGAGAGCGTGTGTTTTAGCTGAGGGAAAGAGAGTGAATGTGTTTACAGATAGTCAGTACGCATTTGGCGTGGCCCATAGTTTTGGCCGGTTGTGGAGAGAAAGGGGTTTCATTACGTCCCATGGGACTAAGATTCAACATGGTCAGCTAGTTAACGACTTGTTAGAATCTCTAACCTTACCGACTGAAGTTGCGATTGTGAAGTGCAGTGCTCATAAAGCAATCACGGATGATGTTAGTCGGGGAAATGCCTTTGCTGATGAAACCGCTAAACAGACAGCTAGAGACATGATGAGTAGAATGTATGTTGCTACGTCTGCAAGATGGATTGCTGAGTCTGGAATGTGTGAGGACACTATGGAAAGTGTGAAAGAGATTCAGAAAGAAGCGACTGAGGAAGAGAAACGCGTATGGAGAGAAAGTACGGGCAAATTGGACTCGAATGGATGTTGGATCGATTTGACAGAACAGCAGCGTTGGATGTTGCCTGATGCGTATGTGCTTGCAGTAGTAACGATGGCGCATGGAGTGGCGCACATAAGTTCTAAAGGGATATGTAAGATGTTAGCTCCGGTTTGGAAGAATGAGGGAATCAGTAAGTGTGCAGAGAGAGTGGTGAAAAATTGTATGGTGTGCTTGATGCATAATCCTGGCAAGGGAACTCCAACTCCAGCTGGTCATTTTGCTCCTCCTTCCTGTCCCTTTGAAGTAATACAGTTAGACTTCATTCACATGGAACGCTGCAACAATTTAAAATACGTCCTGGTGGTGGTTTGTGCTTTTTCCAGGTGGATAGAAGCATACCCACTAAAGGACAACACTGCTTTATCAACTGCCAAAATTCTTCTCAAAGAATTTTTCCCTAGGTTTGGAATGCCACGGATTGTATGGTCAGATAACGGAAGTGAGTTTATAGGGAAAGTTATGCAGAGTGTGTGTGCTGGTCTAGGATTGAAACAAAAATTTCATAGTGCGAACCATCCCCAGTCTGCTGGTTTAGTCGAGGGTTACAATGGCACCCTCAAGCTTAAAATAGCCAAAATTCAAGCATCCACAGGTTTGGCTTGGCCAGACGCACTTCCTTTGGCCTTGTTATCAACGAGAGCAACAGTGCATTCTAGAATAGGGCTTTCTCCATATGAGATTGTATTTGGCCGCCCGGCAAATGTCTGGGGTGTGCCAAGGCCTAAACAATTCTGCTCCATTGAATATCCTATGTTGATAGACTATCTTTACGACTTGACTGCTAAATTAAGTCTTATTCATCAACAGGTCTTTGATGCTTTGCCAAAACCTCCGGAGAGTCCAGGGCATCAGCTGAAACCCGGCGACCACGTGGTGGTCAGAAATTTTGCGAGGACAAAGAATCTTCAGCCTCGCTACATCGGCCCCTTCCAAATCCTGCTGGCAACGAGGACAGCTGTACGTGTTGCTGGTCGCAAGCACTGGATCCACGCTTCTCACGTAAAGCGTGTTCCACTGCCGCTGCCCTACGACGACTGGGTGAAGAAGGGAATTGGTGCCTCCGAATCTGAAATAACTCCAAAATTTGTCCCTTTCAGCGATGCCGATTTGATTTCTGACACTTTGAAACGTGACTCTCCTCTTGAAAAGACTGCTTTGAACATTGAACATTTGTCTCCAGCATCAGAAGAAACTTTGCCATCTGCGAACGTAAACTCTGCAACAGCTGCTAGTGATACACTATTTTCCGATCAAACAGTACCAGCGAAGAAAAGATACAACCTTAGAAGCCATAAAAAGGACTAATAAAGCAGGCAACTGCATACTGTGATTTTGATATATATATATATATTTTGAACTTTTGCCTTCAGCCAGGAAGTTTGTTATTGTTTATTGTTTTTAAAATTGCCTTGCCGTCTGGGTAGCCGTAGGGTCGTGGCTGTGTGCCTAGTTTGAATTTGCAGGGGTCTGACACAAGGTCGATCTTTCTGTTAGTACTGGGAACTCCCAGGGCTGACAGAGGCATTTTCATCTACGTACACATCATCAGTGGTCGCGAGCGGATTGTAGAAGATGGAACTTCCTGCGCTGCAACGAGAAAATGTGATTTACGTTCGCAGAAACAGACTAAATAGAATTCTTCATAGCAAAAGTTTCTTGATGCAATGTGCCGTTACATTTTTGATTGTTTTAGCAACATTGGTGGGTGGAATTGTCTTTAGCATAAATTTGATTTTTGTGCCAGTATCTACAGTACCTCCCCTTGATCCTGCTATTTCTACTGTTTCTTCTATACACTCTTTTCACTCGTTTCCGGAACATGAGCAAGCTCGACGCTCAGAATTCATTAATAATACTTTTGTACAGCTCTTGCACCAACACCAACTGGTAGTTAACACGACAGACTGTTGGGTATGTGGCTTGATACCCCACACTATGGATAAAGGTATTCCCTATCTGGTTTTGCCTTTCAGCTACAATGGATCATTTCAGGCCCTTCAAACCATCTTTGCTTATGCTCTTGAGACCTATCCTCCACGTCCACCACGTTCCACTAAATATAACTCTGCCAACAAAGCTTTAGTCCAGGGAATTATTGACATGATCAAAGACGTCAATAATACTCCATCATACCCTAGAGACGAATTACGAGTATATTTAAGTTGGAATACTTCAGAGTATCGCCTTAGTTTAGGAGAAAGCAAGCGTAAAAGCTCAACTCCAATCTGGGTCGTACCTCACCGAGGTCAGGTCTGTTTGCAAGGTAATGGGAGAAATCCGAGAGCTCAGCTAGGGAGGAGTGAGTGCGTAGAGACTTATGTGTTTCCGGCTAACTCTTCCCCTGCCTTTCTTACTGCTAGGGGTACCTATTTCATTTGTCGAGACAGAGCTTATACATGGTTGCCTGCCGACTTCTCAGGATCATGTTATATTGCTCGATTATTGCCTCCGACATACACTGCTTCACCTGATTACCACAGAACAAGAGTAGCGAGAGGTGTCTTCAGCAAGGAAGATACAGCTGGTCAGGAAGCTGGAGACTTCTTCAAAGGCTTCCTTCCGTTCTGGGGGCCTATGGCCAATAGTAGAAACATACGTCAGCTAACACGGGTAGTTGAATCTACTATTACCGAAACTGCTGGTGCCCTTAGCAATCTGACAGCTGAGCTTCAGGCGGATAGGCTCATGACATTGCAGAACCGTATGGTTCTAGATGTTATACTTGCAGATCGAGGTGGGGTATGCAGAATGATCCAATCGAGCTGCTGTGTCTTTATTCCTAATAATGCTCCAACAGTTTACGAGGCGATCTCTAAGTTGCACAAGATTTCGGACTCCATACATGTAGATGAGGGAAACTGGTCCTTTATGGAGTGGGTTTGGACTCTGATCTCAGCGTGGGGATGGAAGGTTCTAATGGTCATTGGTGTCATCTTAATATTACTATTCTCATGTTGTCTGATTATCCAGTGTGGTCCTGCTCTGTGTAGTCTTTGTGCTACAACCTGTTTTAGGAAACCACCTGCATTTGGAGAAAAGACACGAGAAAGGATGATGATACAACAGCATGTCACTGACCTGATGAGCATAGAACTAGATTCAGACATAGATTGAGTAATTGCCTATGTAAGGGCAAAAGGAGGGTCTGAGGTTCCGTGACGGTTCCGTGACGACTTGAACCCGTGTTTTCAAGTTTGTCGGAAATACATAAAATTAGTATCAGCGAACCGCAAATGATCCATTTAGTATATCCTAGTGTTTTCGCTACGCTACGAGCAAGAGCACTCCTTCCACTGACACATTTCTGATATACACACGGCATCCATCTTAGATCATGGCCGCCATTTTGTGGTTCCTTGCCCTCACATATGCAATAGCCTCTGATCATTTCATTCACTTCACTTTGATTAAGGACACGTAGCCTTAGCCGGAGATTCACCTCTTACATGACACGTGCACCTTAAACCAGATCACGCTGAAGCTGCATGACTCGACAAAGGCTGCCTCCTCTGCCCGAGGCCAGCCCACCTGAACTGGTTTTCCTGTCCATTGTACCTGATCATGATTAGGCGGCCGAAGCCGGTAGCCTTGCCCATTTACAACCCACAAACATCTCTTATCCCGCTTTTCTATCTTCTGCACCTGGCTCTGCTCCTTTCCTTCTGGGCCTTTATTAGGGGGAGGTAACGAACTTTACGATGAGGCGGTCCGGGTCTTGAATGCAATATTGACAAGGGATTGTGATGGACTGGTGGGAACCCCTCTTCGTGATGTTTGGTATCAGATATTATCGACAGTTCCTGTGTAACGCCAAATATTTATTGTTTAGAGACACAAAGGTTTGGGAATGTACCGACATGTGAAATATTTGCCTAGAGCACAATTTTTAGTATATAAGGAGCAACCCACTTTGTACAAATCGAACAGTCTCCTAGATTCTGCCCGTGTGTAGATTCTGTGACTTCTGTGTCCCTGCAGTAATAAACCTTTGGTCTTTGACGCCACCATCGAGAAGCCCGTGTTTCTGTTCATTTGTGCACCAAGGCAGGTGGGACTCCGGGGTCTTTGGGTGTTGTACCCTGACACCTCTGGACGGAACCAAAAAAGTCCAGAACTCCAGCCTCAATTAAATGTGCACTAGATGTAGCTCACACAGCATCCAGAGCAGTCAATACTAGTGTTATACTCCGACGTCATGCGTGGCTGCGCATTCCAGGTTTTAAACCAGAGGTACAAACTACAATCCTGAACCAGCCCTTCAATCAGAACCAGTTGTTCGGGCCGGAAGTAGAAAACACACTAGAAGAGATGAAGAAAGACACGAACACAGCTAAGTCTATGGGTGCATTACAATCCACACAGACTAGAAGTACTTTTTGCCGCTCCTTTTATAGAGGAGGCTCTAAGCAAACCGGCACAGATACAATATCATCTTTGAAAACGCACACACAGACCTCCTCTAACAAAGGCTACTTTAGAGGAGGAGACAGAGGCAACAATAACAAGGGAAGAAGTAGAGGTAATAACAACAACCGCTCCTCTTCCACTCCCAAACAGTGACTTCCATCTGCTTCCCCTACAGCATTCCACTCCTGTGGGGGGCACATTATCACAGTTCCTACCTGTCTGGAATTCCATCACACAGACAGGTGGGTGAGACAGATTATCCAACATGGCTACTGCCTAGAACTCACAGCAACCCCCCCAACCATACCACCCAGGTAGCGTCCAATGTCCACCGACCATATGACTCTGCTTCAACAGGAAGTTCTAGCACTTCTACAAAAGGATGCTTTTCAAGTAGTTCCTTTAGAGGAACGGGGAACAGGAGTTTACTCCCTTTACTTCCTAATTCCCAAGAAGGACGGGACACTAAGACCAATTCTCGACCTCAGGCCCCTCAATCATTACATACAATCAGATCATTTTCACATGATCACTTTACAACAAGTGCTCCCACTACTACAACAGGGAGACTTTCTTTCAACACTAGACCGAAAGGACGCCTATTTTCATGTTCCGATACATCCTGCGCACAGGAAGTATCTAAGGTTTGTCATACAAGGACAACACTACCAGTTCAAAGTCCTTCCATTCGGGGTCACAACAGCACCACAAGTGTTCACAAAGTGCTTAGCAGTAGAAGCAGCACATCTCAGAAGACAACAGATACATGTCTTCCCTTACCTCGACGATTGGCTCGTAAAGCCAAAATCGTTCAACCAGTGTGTCCAACACACAAAACAAACAATTCAGACATTACACGATTTAGGGTTTACAATAAACTACACCAAGTCGCACCTAGAACCTTCGTACGTTCATCAGTATCTAGGAGCTACCATAGATACATCTACAGCTCTAGCGTATCCCAGTCCAGCCAGGATACAGAGCATTCAGACCGTAGTCTCCATTTTTCAACACCAGCAGTCTCTCCAAGCCAAGTGTTCATGAGACTGATAGGCATGATGGCGTCTTGCATCTACATAGTTCCACATGCAAGACTGCAAATGCGCCCATTACAAGAGTGTCTGGCACAACAGTGGAATCAGGCTCAGGGTCCGCTCACAGACCTGGTGTTGGTAGACAGCCGTACGCATTTCTCTCTGCAATGGTGAAACACCAAAAACTTGACAAAGGGACGGCCGTTCCTAGACCCTATTCCACAGATAGTGCTCACGACAGATGCATCCCTCACAGGATGGGGAGCCCATCTCTTGCATTATACCACACAATGCCAATGGAACAATCAACAAAGACGGTTCCATGTCAACCATCTAGAGTTGCTAGCAATTTTCCTAGCACTCAAAACGTTTCAAGTACAAGTACAAAACAAAGCTGTCTTAATCCGGACGGACAATATGACAGCCATGCATTACATACAAAAACAGGGGGGACACACTCTCTGCAACTGTCCCAGCTCGCACAGAACATTTGGAGATGGGCCATTCCTCAAAACATACACCTGACAGAAGAACACCTTCCAGGAATTCACAATCAGATAGCAGATCTAGTGAGTCGACAGTCACAACAGATTCACGAATGGGAGATACATCCACAAGTTCTTCAACCATTCTTCCAAATGTGGGGGCATCCACAGATAGATCTGTTTGCCACCCACGAAAATGCAAAATGCCCAACCTTCGCCGCCAGGTTTCCACACCCAAGGTTGGAGGGGAATGCAATATGGATGAACTGGTCAGGCAGATTTGCGTACGCTTTTCCGCCTCTCCCACTCATTCCACTAGTAGTGTGCAAACTCAGACAACAGTCTCTCAAACTAATACTAGTAGCTCCCACATGGGCACGTCAGCCGTGGTTCACCACACTACTAGATTTCTCACTGGTTCCACATCAAAAATTACGGCTCCCGCCCTCCCTGTTAACACAGAACCATGGAGAAATAAGACACCCAGAACCAAGCCAACTGAATTTGGCGATCTGGCTCCTGAAGTCTTAGAGTTTGGTTACTTAAACTTACCACCAGACTGTATGAACATAATTAAAGACGCTAGAAGACCCACTACCATAGCATGTTATGCCGCTAAGTGGAAAAGATTTGCAATATATTGTAACAATAATGACATTGATCCACTGGATGTTTCCATCCAAAATATTATTTGCGGATCACTGAAATAATATAGACTGCCAAAATATCGACCTGCAAAAATATCGTTGCCAAAATATCGACAGACAAAATATCGACTTTCTATCTACAAACAGGTAAGTACAAAAATATCGAGTACAAAATATCGTTAACAATAATATAGATGTAAAAAATATCGACTTTATTAAAAACAGTGTTAAATTAAATTAATATTAAATTTTAATTACTAAAATATACTTAAAAATACTTAAATTAAATTATAATAATTAAATAATAAATTAAAATAATAAAAATAATTTTTTACAATCTTATTTGTTGACCCTGAACCCTAAAATATACCCCTTTACCCAAAAACCCAAAACTGACCCTGAACCCTAAAAATACCCCTTTACCCAAAAACTAAAAACTGACCCTGAACCCTAAAAATGCCCCTTTACCCAAAAACTGAAAACTGACCCTGAACCCTAAAAATGCCCCTTTACCCAAAAACTGAAAACTGACCTTGAACCCTAAAAATGCCCCTTTACCAAAAACTGAAAACTGACCCTGAACCCTAAAAATGCCCCTTTACCCAAAAACTGAAAACTGACCCTGAACCCTAAAAATGCCCCTTTACCCAAAAACTGAAAACTGACCCTGAACCCTAAAAATGCCCCTTTACCCAAAAACTGAAAACTGACCCTGAACCCTAAAAATGCCCCTTTACCAAAAAACTGAAAACTGACCCTGAAACCTAAAAATGCCCCTTTACCCAAAAACTAAAAACTGACCCTGAACCCTAAAAATACTCCTTTACCCAAAATTTATCAATATTATTTAATTACCAAATAATTATTAATTAACAATAACAATAAAGTAAATATATTAGCACATTAGCTGTAATTATTTTAATAATTAATATTATTTTTTCCCAATTAATTACTTAACAATAACACAAAATTATATATATTTAAATGTACTCTAATTAATGTAATTAACTAATTACAATTAATCAATTACCAATTAATTACTAATTCAAAATATGTACAAAATTATATTAATTAATTAACTAATTATTATTAATTATCAATTAATTATTAATTATAAATATTTACAAACATATATTAATTAATTAATTATTATTAAATTACTTCCCACCCTATTCCCCTATAAACCCACAACCCGCTACAGAATTACATAACGCAATTATTTAAAAAACAAAATCCATTTAATAAAATATTTTATAACATTAATACACACTTTTCACACATATTATTACATAAAAATACACTATAAAATATTATATATTATTAAAAACTCGATATTTTTGCTATCTATATTTTATACAGTCGATATTACTTCACTTACCTGAAAAACGATATTTTTGTAGTCGATATTATGTCCAGTCGATATTTTGTCCAGTCTATATTTAAAACTCGATATTATGTCCAGTCGATATTTTGGAGTCGATATTTTGTCTGTTCACCATTATTTGCTACCTTCTACACATACAAAGGTCCAATTTAGCTTATTCTTCCATATGCCTGCATCTAGCAGCAATTGCAGCGTATGTACAAAATAGAAAACATCTATCTTTCTTTAGAGTACCTGCAATAAAAGCATTTATGGAAGGATTAAAGCGAATAATCCCACCTAGGTTACCACCTGCTCCGGTATGGAACCTAAACGCGGTCCTTACAAGATTTATGGGACCCCCTTTTGAGCCTTTACACAAGTGTGAATTGCAATTCCTAACATGGAAAACTGCTTTCCTTGTTGCCATCACCTCTCTCAGAAGAGTTAGTGAAATACAAGCATTCACAATACAAGAACCATTTTTTCAGATACATCCTAACAAAGTGGTTCTTAGGCCTAATCCAAAATTCCTGCCAAAAGTTATTACTCCTTTTCACCTTAACCAATCAGTAGAGCTACCTGTGTTTTTCCAAAACCCGGACTCTGTTGCAGAAAGGGCTTTACACACCTTAGATGTTAGAAGAGCCCTGTTATACTACACAGACAGGACTAAATCCTTCAGAAAGACAAACAACTAGTTGTATCTTTCTCTCCCCCACACAAAGGCTACCCCACCTCTAAGGGAGGAATTGCCAGATGGATTGTAAAGTGTATACAAATATGCTATCAAAAATCTAAACGTACACTAACGGTTCCTCCTAGAGCGCACTCCACTCGCAAACTAGGAGCCTCTATGGCTTTCCTAGGAAATATACCACTGGAGGACATATGTAAGGCAGCAACATGGTCTACACCACATACCTTCACTAAACACTATTGTGTTGACGTGCAAGCCAAGCAGCAAGCTGCTGTAGGCCAAGCTGTCCTAAAAACACTATTTCAGAATGCTGCAACGGATACAAGCGACCACCGCTAGGGGAGACACTGCTGCACAATCATTGCAAAAGTGTACGATCTGCAGCTCATATGCCTCGAACGGAAAATGCTACTTACCAGTATGCATCTGTTCTTGGCATGTAGAGCTGCAGATTCGTACACGCCCTCCCGCCTCCCTGGACTTGTATCCATTCCAGTTTTCATCTTACTTAGATGCACACGCATGGACATCCCTTTTTTTCTCTTCACTTCAACTAACTCCATAATTTCCCATCATGGCGAAAAACAATCTGAGCATGTAGTCGATGACCATGCGCAGTATTGTCCAAGGGAGGAGTCACCTATATCGCGACTACAAAGACTTCTACCAAGAAGACAACAACCTGCAATCATCCGAGCCCAACACCAGGTGGCGATCTATTGCAAAAGTGTACGAATATGCAGCTCTACATGCCAAGAACAGATGCATACTGGTAAGTAGCATTTTCCTTATCTGGACAGATATCTATAAATCATCATCAAACGATTACAGCACAGTAAAACCCAGAAACCACAATCCCATAGAACAGACCAAGATCTAATTAAAATGCAACGTATTATTCTTATTTACTTCCTAATGATGTTAAATACAGAGTAAACAAGCATTGGCATAGCCATAAGGTCTCGCCTTTGGGACCTTATAAGTATTTGGCCATGCAACAGTTGATGTTGTTGCGCCAAGGATATTGTGCTGCATAACTAAATACTTATAAGGTCTCAAAAGCGAGACCTATTGGCTATGCCAATGCTTGTCTCTCTTGCTCTCGATTACAGTCTGATGGCAAAAATACCTCCTGGCCCATAAAAATTATTTCAGGGGCCAACCACCTGCAACTACAGGGGCAGATTAAGCACTATGGCTGTCCCTAATGGACAACAGTGCTTTTTCTCCCCATATCACATATTTTGAATTACAATTTATAAAATCCATGTCAATGTTTTTTTTAACTAATCGCAGAACAGTACTCTACTGTGCACAGTAAAACCGCCTTTAACAGTATCAAACGATGTTTGAAGATTTAGAAAGAACTGTAGCCCCACTCCCGTTTCGATCAGCTCAGATGTAACTTAATCGATCAAACAACCTCTGGCAAATTCCATGCTAGGGTGAGGTAAAAAACTTGATCAATGGGCGTTAAAGGAGATGCGAATATCACGAAAAGAGCGACCGATTTATAACATTAAAGTTGATTTGCATATCCGATAAGAAACCAACTAATAGATATACCAAGTGCGCCTGGGCAGGGCCTCTGCCCGCCCCCCTCCCTCTAGTGAGGCTGATAGCTGGTCACACAATACAAGCTCTGTTGAAACACAAACTAATTGCAACCTGTTTTCATTGTGATTTAATGACATTGTTAGCAAAGATATTCATTTTGCAAGTACAATAAGACACCTGTGTGAGCGTTTAGTCATAAAGACATGGGCCGTTCTCAGGTGCAGTCCCCGAGGCGGGAACATATGTTCGAGGCATATGAGCTGCAGATTTTACACTTCGCATTAGATTGCCACCTGGTGTTGAGCTCGGATGATTGCATGTTGTTGTCTTCTTGGAAGAAGTCTTTGTAGTCACGAGATAGGTGACTCCTCCCTTGGACAATAGTGCGCATGGGCATCGGCTCCATCCTTAGATTGTTTTTTTCCGACATTGGGTTTCGGATGAAAGTTTTCCGCTCCGGCTAGAAATAGACCTCTCAAGCACTTAGAAGCGCAAAAAACTATCCAAAACTCTCAACTACTCTCGATATCGACTAACATCATTTCGACTCCATCAGCTCAATTCCGGTCGTCGACGCGGGCCGTTGGGCCTATCCCCGCCGTGAGGCCTACACCACATGGAAAGGACGCCATTCAAGAAATGCCCCGGGTGTGGAGCAAAGTTTCCACACAGTGACCACCACGAGGTCTGTAACCTGTGCTTATCGCAGAAATGACGAATTCAGCTGTACAGCCTGAGCGTCCTTTCGATCCAAGAAAACCATCCTAGATCGAAGGGCCCGTCGACATGACATGCAGAGATCAGCTCCGGAACCGGTGGATATCTTCGACGAGGAGGTTCCGCTCGTTCCCGAAGAAGATTCCGATGATCTCCAGATCGTATCAGAGGCAGATGACTCCATACCATCGGGTCAGCGCGTGAGGACTACTGCCCCTGCACCACACACAGTACCCAGATCGAAGCCAGAGGTCAACACTCCGCCTCCGGGGCCCAGTCGCGACCGAAAATCCACTTCAACAGCCCTGCCATCGAGCCCGGCTCCGAAGAAAATAACTAAGCCTTCCGGTAGCTCGGTTCCGAGCAAGCCGCACGTGCCGATCCCACCAGCTCCTTCGGCACCGAAACCGAAAGAAGTCTCGGCTCCAAAACCGTCGACTTCTAAAGACAAGGGTACGAAGCCAGCGTCCGACGCCTCTAAGCCGACTAAACCAGCTTCCACTCCGAAGACATCGTCTTCGATGCCGAAACCGACGAGGCCTGATTCCGAGGCGCCAAAGCCCTCGAAACAGCCTACCACACCGATAACAACACCTTTGGTGCCAAAAATTACGCCAAAGGACACTGTAACCACTCCTAAGGCTAAAGACAAGCAGCAACCTCGTCCGGTACCGAAAAAATCGACGCCGACAAAGGTTTCTCAAGGAGAAGAACTCTTCCAGCCAGATCCTCTCCAAAAGAAGATCTACATTGACCCAAAGACAGGTCATGTGTCTACTACACCACACAAGAAGAGGAAGGCAGATGACACACCCACACCTGTGGTTCCTGCCAAGAAGGACTGTGCCACATCCCCTATGCACCCTTCTTCACCAATACTTCCTTCTCCTTCATCTCCTGCTCCTCTTAACATTTCACCACAAATGTCTCCTTCTCATTCTCCTCTGTTACCTCCACACTCTCCTCAAAATGATGATGAGTATAGTTTAGGAGGAGGGATAGACACAGATGAGCCTTTCCCATACCCTACACATGATACAGACTGGGAGTACCCAAACCCACAGGATATACTAGACATTCCTGACCCACAGTCATACCCATCAAAACATTCTCCCTCAGAAGATAACATTGGCTTTGGGCACCTATTGAACAGAACTGCCATGTACCATAAGGTCACTATGCATTCTGGTGAGGCAGAGGAGGAGTTTCTGTTCGACACATTCGAACAATCGCAAAGATCTGTTCAAATTCTTCCCATGATCAAAGGGGTCATCAAACATGCTACAGAAGTTTTTAAAGACCCTGTACGTACTAGGATTTTAAACCCTAAAATTGAGAAAAAATATAGGCCTGCTCCTACAGATCCTACCTACATTAAGGGACAACTACCATTAGACTCATTAGTTGTATCAAATGCTAGGAAGAGAGCAAACTCACAAACTTCAGGTGAAGCACCCCCACCTGACAAAGAATCCAAGGTCATAGATGCCTCAGGCAAAAGAATAGCTGTGCAAGCTACCAACATATGGCGTATAGCTAACACACAAGCACTCCTTTCCCGATATGATAGGGCTCATTACGACTAGTTAGAGAAACTGCTAGAACATCTACCTGACCAATATAGGAAACAGGCAAATGATCTTATACAAGAAGGCAAGCTTATCTCAAATGCCTCAATCAAGTGCGCACTAGATGTAGCAGATACTGCATCTAGAGCTGTAAATACCAGTGTCGTACTTAGAAGACATGCATGGCTACGCATTTCAGGGTTTAAACAGGAAGTCCAAACTACCATTTTAAACCAACCATTTAATCAAAACCAATTGTTTGGACCTGAAATAGACACAGCACTTGAAAAAATAAAGAAGGATACAGACACCGCCAAATCTATGGGGGCTCTACAGTCTACACAAACTAGAGGTTCCTTTCGTCGCTCCTTTTATAGAGGGGGCTCCAAACAAACAGGTGCAGATAATACAACATCCTTCAAATCTAACACACAAACATCCTCTAACAAGGGATATTTTAGAGGAGGATATAGAGGGAAGAACAACAAAGGAAGAGGTTGTGGTAACAACAGTAATTGAACCTCTTCCGCCTCAAAACAGTGACTTTCCTCTGCTCCCCCAACAGCATTCCACTCCTGTGGGGGGCAGATTAACGCAATTCCTGCCTGTCTGGAACTCCATCACATCAGACAGAAAGGTAAGACAGATTATCCAGTATGGCTACTGCCTAGAACTTACAGCAACCCCTCCACACATACCACCCAGACAGCGTCCAATGTCTGCAGAACACCTTACTCTGCTCAAACAAGAAATTCTGTCACTTCTTTACAAGAACAAGGAACTGGGGTTTACTCGCTGTACTTTCTAATTCCCAAGAAGGACGGGACACTAAGACCAATTCTCGACCTCAGGCCCCTCAACCATTACATTCAGTCAGATCATTTTCATATGATCACTTTGCAACAAGTTCTCCCACTGCTGCAACAGGGCGATTTCCTCACAACACTAGACCTAAAGGACGCCTATTTCCACATTCCTATACATCCTGCTCACAGGAAGTATCTAAGATTTGTACTGGAAGGACAACACTATCAGTTCAAGGTCCTTCCATTCTCAGTGACAACGGCACCACGAGTATTCACAAAGTGCCTAGTAGTAGTAGCAGCACATCTCGAGAGACAACAAATACATGTCTTCCCTTATCTGGACGACTGGCTCATAAAAGCAAAATCTTTCACTCAGTGTGTTCAACACACACATCAGACAATTCAAACATTGCACAACTTAGGGTTCTCAATCAACTACACCAAGTCGCATCTGCAACCCTCTCATGTATATCAGTATCTAGGGGCTACAATAAACACGTCTACAGCTCTAGCGTATCCCAGTCCAGCAAGGATACAGAGCATTCAAGCCTTAGTCACAGTCTTCCAACATCAACAATCTCAGCAAGCCAGAGTGTTCATGAGACTAATAGGCATGATGGCATCTTGCATCTTCATAGTGCCATATGCATGACTGCAAATTCGTCTGTTACAGGAATGCCTAGCACAACAGTGGAACCAGGTTTAAGGTCAACTAACAGACCTGGTGTTGGTAGACAGCCGCACACATCACTCTCTGCAGTGGTGGAAAACTTGACAAAAGGGCGGCCGTTCCTCGAACCTGTTCCACAACTGGTGCTCACAGCAGACGCATCCCTCACAGGGTTGGGAGCCCATCTCCTACACCATACAACTCAAGGACAATGGAACAGTCAACACATTTTTTCCATATCCACCATCTAGAGCTGCTAGCAATATTCTTAGCACTCAAAACATTCCAAGTACAAGTACAGAACAAAGCTGTCTTGATCCGGACGGACAACATGACAGCCATGTATTATATAAAAAAACAGGGGGGGGACACACTCTCCACAACTGTCCCAGCTCGCACAGAACATTTGGAGATGGGCCATTCCACAAAACATATATCTGCTGGCAGAGCACCTTCCAGGAGTTCACAATCAGATAGCAGATCTGTTGAGTCGGCAGACACAACATATTCACAAATGGGAACTACATCCACAGGATCTTCAACCATTCTTTCACAAGTGGGGTCATCCAGACATAGATCTGTTCGCCACACATGAAAACGCAAAATGCCCAACCTTCGCCGCCAGGTTTCCACACCCGCTGTCCAAGGGCAATGCAATATGGATGAACTGGTCAGGCAGATTTGCGTACGCTTTTCCGCCAATACCACTAATACCACTAGTGGTACGCAAACTCAGACAACAGTCTCTCAAACTAATCCTAGTATCTCCCACGTGGGCACGCCAACCGTGGTTCACCACAGTGCTAGAATTATCTCTAGTTCCACACCAAAAGCTACAACTGACTCCATCCCTGCTAACACAGAGCCATGGAGACATCCGACATCCAGACCCAAATCAACTGAATCTGGCGATCTGGCTCCTGAAGTCTTAGAGTTTGGTTATCTTAGCCTACCACCAGACTGTATGAATATTATTAAAGAGGCCAGGAGGCCTACTACCAGAGCTTGTTATGCCGCTAAATGGAAGAGGTTTGCCATTTACTGCAACAATAACCAAATTGATCATCTGGATGCTTCCATCCAGAATATCATTTGTTCTCCAGTATTAGGGTGTCTTTCATAGATTCACATGCTTGAATATTTCTCCGTCGTCGGAGTGGGAGTCCCACAGTAAATAAAATAGCAATAATATACTATATATATATATGTAACAACATAAAACCTGAAATATGTACCAGAAAAAAGGCTTAACCTGCCTACACATATTTTTACATAGGAAGGCATGGGAAAGGAAAAAACCATATGCAGTCTTTCCTTGTCATTATGTTGGTCCAAACTGCAGCCAATCAGGCGACAGCAACCCTCTAGAACCTTCTCCTCAGAGCTCAGCACCTCAGATTTTCTACCGCACGTCGTGTGTAAGGGAGTCTCCCTGAGCTCTGCTCAGTTTTCTCTTTTCTTCAGGTTTTTCCTCGTGCTTCAACATGTCTACAAATAGGAAGTCTCTTTTTAGAGCTTGTTCTCCTTGTGGAAAGCTAGGACTTTTTTCAGAGGATCCACACAGTAAGTGTATTTACTGTCTTTACCCGGACCATGAGGTGGGTAGCTGTAAGTTCTGTAGAACATTCTCCACAAAGACTTTAAAGGACAGGGAAGGCCGTTTACTCCTCTGGCTTCAAAGACTTAAGGATAAGGATCATGTACTTTCTGATGCTGAAAGTCTTATTTCTGGCCATTCCCAAGCAGCCTCCAAACGTGGTAGTGTGCAGGAGTTGCCTTCTCCATTTTAAAAAAAGAGGAAAATGTCTCTTTCCTTGGCCCCTGCGGTGTCTTCACCACTTCCTACCACTTCTGGACCCACAAGACCTGGCTCTCAGGCTCCTGCTGCAACTTCCTCAGGTTTTTCTGTGAAGAAAACTGATTTTGCGTCGACGACGGTGTCGTCTACAGTCCCGTCGACGAAATTGGCTGTCTCAGGTTCGAAATCGACGGCAGTCACGACGACGCTTGCTTCTGGATCGTCTACAGCCCTTTCGTCGACGTCATCGTCGTCGATGAGGGTAATTCTCAGTTCTAAGACTGTGTCGTCGATTATTCCAATTTCATTGTCATCGACGAAGAAACCTCCTCCGTCGACAGTTAGATCATCATCAACGAAGGGTGTTCAGATGCTGGTTTCGTCGACGCCTTCGACGGTGAGTGTTCCCTCGACGACTGTCCCGTCGACGAGTGTTCCGTCAACCGCTGCTCCGTCGATGAAGAAGATGAAGAAGCCATTGCTGTCGACGAAGGTTCCGTCGGTGGCACCATTGCCGTCGATGACAGCCTCGTTGACGAGGTCACTGTCGACGACGGTTTCGTCGACGAAGACCAAAAAGACCATATCATCATCTATGCTGACGACAGCACCATCGACAGAAAGATTGCCATCGACGATGGAGTCTCAAAATGTAGAAAAGACAGTTCCGTCTACGATGCCGTCTACATTTGCCTCTCTGCCTTTATTGCCACTGTCTTCCAGCAGTTTAGCCAATGTTGACACTCTTCAAAAAAGTAGCATGGTTCCAAGTAATCAGCTTGCACTTCCTGGTGATGCACTGCCTCCCTCGCCTTTGTTTGCTACAGACTCAGATCAAGAGTCTGAAGAGGATGTACATGAATCTTTCACTGAGGCTCATAGTCCATCAGATTTAATAATAAAATGTCAAGAGTTCAGTAATGATGATGAGGAGCAGTATGGCCAACAGGATGAGGTTCCGACTCAAATTCTGACTGCGGCGTTACCTTTGTCGCTTATCTCTAACCTCCAAAGTATGTTAGACGACTATAACAGGCGTTTCCCACCATCACCGCAAGTGCCTACAGTTCCTTCAGTCTTAACCCCTATTACAGAGCCGTCAGCTGCTCCTTCCTTACCTCCACCACCTGCTGCTATTCAGAGACAAACATCAATTCAAATACACGCAACTGTGTATCCTGATGATGACGATGAGAACCCTCCTGATCGAGAAGATGGGGAGGTTACAGATGTGGATGGTGATGATAACATGGCGGAGTGGGATGACTATCGGGCACAAACACCGTCCCCATCTCAAGTGACGCCAGGGGATTCTCCTCCGGTGGATATTGCAAGCTTCCATCAGTTAATGGACAGAGCGGCTCAGCGTTTTAAGTTACCACGAGTCCAAAGAGAGGAAGATTGTTTCCTTTACGATTTCAAGAGTCAACCATTCAAACAGATTCATACTGTTCCAATTATAGAATTCATCTGGACTGAAGGGGTGAAACTAATGAAGACGCCAAATTCTTTGCCTGACCAATTACCACGATTAGAAAAGAAATAAAGGCGCCGGTCGGATCTCCAGCATGCCTCATTGGCCAGCCGAAGCCAGATTCGGTTGTTACACAGGCAGCTCAGCGGGGATCCCGGAATCCTGCATCCACTATTACAGCGCCTCCGGTCCGTGAGGGCCGTTGCCTTGATGCTATAGGGTGCAAGTTCTCGACGATGTCTTCCACTACGGTGAGAGCGGCTAATGCTATGGCCATCTTGGGTCGATATGACCGCCAAATTTGGGCAGATATGAAGTTGCTTCAGATGCTTCTAAGGCGGAAGCATTGCAACTTCTTCAGGAAGGATAAAGAACGTCTGAAGAATTGATTGATTGTGCAGTAGATGTAGCCTGCACTGGATTCCGACAGCTCGCTGGAGCGGCTGTCTTACGTAGGCAAGGTTGGTTGCGCTCCACCTCCTTCCGTCGGGAAGTTCAGGCTAAAATTCTCGATATGCCATATGATGGCGAATCACTCTTTGGAGCACACATTGATGGGGCGTTACAATCTGTAAAAAAGGACGTGGACACTGCACGTGTCTTGGGAACTCTTCAATTTAAGAAACAGCCCTTTCGGGGTGCTCGAGGACGAGGCACCAATTCCAATTTTCGGGGAGGAAGCAATCAATATGGCTCCTATAACCAAAACAACCAGTGTTACTACAGTAACCGGCAGCAGTCGTCTCATCAACAGCTGGCCAAGACCTATAGAGGGAAAACCTCTTACAGAGGATCTTCTAGTAAACGACAATGACTTGCCTTTAACCCAGCAGATTGGAGGTCGAATCTCCCTGTTTGGTTCTCAATGGTCCTCCATCACCTCGGACCGTTGGGTGCTAAGCATTGTACAAAAGGGCCATGCATTGGAATTCGTCAAAATCCCTCCTCCAACTCCACCTTCCGGGCCGCCACCTCCTCACATCAAGGAACTTTTCCATCAAGTTCAACTTCTGATTCAGAAGGGTGCAGTAGAGGTAGTGCCAAGGTCTCAAAGAGGGAAGGGGTTTTATTCCCGTTTTTTCCTAATCGTCAAGAAGAACAGGGAATGGAGACCAATATTGGACTTGAGAGCGCTCAACCACTATCTCAAGAGTCAATCCTTCCGCATGCTAACGCTTACAGAGATCTTGCGTTTGCTCTTAGTCGGAGATTTCATGGCTACTATCTACCTCCGAGACGCCTACTTCCATGTTCAATACTCATACGTCATCGGAAGTTTCTGCGATTTCAGGTGGGGCAGAAACATTTCCAGTTCAAAGTATTGCCATTTGGCCTTCCTTCCGCCCCTCGAGTCTTTACCAAGATATTGGCTCCTGTAATGACCTATCTACACCTCCAAGGTTTCCAGATATTCCCATATCTCAACGATTGCCTCCTGAAATGGCAGTCTCGCGCACAGCTGCTTCACCATACATCCCTTTGTCAGAGGGTGTTTCGCTCCTTGGGACTGTCTCTCAACCTGGAAAAGTCCCACTTACGCCCAACTCCTTGCAAGGATTTTCTAGGGGCCACATTGGATACCACGCTGGCAAAAGCATTTGTGTCCCTGGAACGTCAACAAAGGATTCTTCGTCTAGTATCTCTTCTACTATCAAAGCAGTACGTTTCAGTTCGGCTGCTGAAGTCATTTCTGGGGATGGTGTCATCGTGCATCACACTCATCCCACATTGCAGACTGTGGACACGTCCCATTCAAGAAGAATTAGATGGACACTGGTGTCAGGTCACCGGATCCTTCAACGATCTAATTTGTGTCACGACTCGCATGAAAACAGCACTCAAATGGTGGACACAGCCAGTAAATCTTGCAGCAGGGACATCATTCCTATCTGTCACTCCAGATCTCACACTCACGACGGATGAATCTTTGGAGGGATGGGGGCACACCTCCAAGACCTGTCCATAAAAGGAAAATGGACTCTGCCTCAGAAAGCCTGGCACATCAACAAGTTGGAGCTCATGGCTATATTTCTAGCGCTCAAGTCTTTTCAACCCGTGCTTCAAGGAGAGTCTGTCCTTATACAAACAGACAACACAACCTGCATGCATTACATAAACAAGCAGGGCGGAACAAAATCTCCGGTACTGTCTTGACTGGCACAGGCAATTTGGGACTGGTCACTCAAGCACCAAATCACAATCGCTGCAGTTCATCTCCCAGGGATATCCAACCTCCTGGCGGATTCCCTCAGCAGATCCCGATCATCAACCCACGAGTGGGAGCTACATCAACCATCACTCGAAATGATCTTTCGTCTCTGGGGTCGCCCGACACTGGATCTATTTGCCACACCAGAGAACCGGAAATGCCCAGCTTACGCAAGTTGGCATCCCCACAAAGGGTCACAGGGCAATGCCCTTTTGATGAACTGGTCCAATCTGTTTGCTTACGCCTTTCCTCCGATCCCTCTAGTGCCTCGGGTGCTCTGGAAGATACAGAGAGAACCTTGCCACATCCTTCTCATTGCTCCCAGGTGGCCTCGACAGGCATGGTTCTCGGAGTTGCTTCTTCTGTCCCAGTGCGAGCCCATCCTTCTACATCCTTGGATGGATCTTCTTTTCATGGACAGGGGTCTAATTTACCACCGGACCCCTCTTCTCTGAGCTTATCAGCCTGGAACCTGAGCACTGCGAATTTGCCCATCTAGTCATTCCACAAGAATGTCGAGACGTCCTTGCTCAGGCCAGAGCCCCTTCAACTATAAAGTCTTACAAGTTGAAATGGAAAAGATTCTGCCATTGGTGTGCTGCTGCCGGTGTTCATCCCATACGTGCAACGCCTGCACAGCTCCTCCCTTTCTTCTTTCATTTGGCTCAGTCAGGACGGTCTCATGCCACTTTAAGAGTTTTTCTGGTGGCAATTTCACGCTTCCGCACCGATGGCTCCACCTCCCTCTGTTCCTCTAGGATAATACGCCAATTTTTCAAAGGACTATTTTGTAAATTTCCACCGATTCGGCGCCCTCCTCCTGCTTGGCGCCTTAACATTGTTTTAACACAATTAATGAAAACGCCATTTGAGCCGATACATAGAGCTGACCTAAAGTATCTCACCTGGAAGGTTGCTCTTCTCCTTGCATTAACGTCTTCTCGTCGAGTAAGTGACATTCATGCATTTACGATCAATCCTCCGTTTCTTCTGTTTCAATCAGATTGTGTGGTGCTTCGCACTAACCCTACTTTTCTACCTAAAGTACCTTCAGATTTCCACATCAATGAACCTGTTATTCTGAAGGCTTTCTTTGCTAACCCACAGTCTCCTGCGGAACTTCGCTTGCACTCCTTAGACATTAAACAGTGCTTGAAGTTCTACATCAGCAGAATGGCTCAGTTCCGCAAATCTGACCAACTCTTCGTGGCTTATGGACGTTTTCACAAAGGGCGTCCAGTTACCAAACCTACTATAGCCCATTGGGTGTCTTCGGCCATTGCTTTCTGCCATCAAAAGGCAGGTAAACCTCTGCAGTCTTCGGTGAGAGCCCTTTCTACCAGATCAATGGCGTCCTCTACTGCCTTATTTGCCGGTGTCACACTGCATCAAATTTGCAGAGCAGCCACGTGGTCCAGCAGGCACACGTTTACGAAACACTACTGTCTGGGTGCCACGAATGAAGCGGATACCGCAGTAGGACAAGCTATGCTTCGTAATCTTTTTCAATAAGGTGAGCCTCTGTTCTACCCTCCTCCTATTGGTTTCCAAGTATTATTGACTGTTTGCTATATTTATGTTCTCCATACATATGCTTTTCAGTCCCTTCATATGCTTTGTAACTATGGAAACTTTTCTTTGGTGCTGACTGCTATCTATTCTATATTCAAGCATGTGAATCTATGAAAGACACCCTAATACTGGAGAAGAACAATTGTTACTTACCTGTAAACAGGTGGTTCTCCAGTATTGGTGTCTTTCATAGATTCACATGCGACCCTCCCTCCTCCCCTCAGAGGCTCTCTTCTCCTCATATACTCTTGGTTACTCTTGTGCTCGAAAATCTGAGGTGCTGAGCTCTGAGGAGAAGGTTCTAGAGGGTTGCTGTGGCCTGATTGGCTGCAGTTTGGACCAACATAATGACAAGGATAGACTGCATATGGTTTTTTCCTTTCCCATGCATTCCTATGTAGAAATATGTGTAGGCAGGTTATGCCTTTTTTCTGGTACATATTTCAGGTTTTATGTTGTTACATATATATATATATATATATAGTATATTATTGCTATTTTATTTACCGTGGGACTCCCACTCCGACGACGGGGAATATTCAAGCATGTGAATCTATGAAAGACACCAATACTGGAGAACCACCTGTTTACAGGTAAGTAACAATTGTTCTTACCTTTTACATTTACAAAGGTGTAACTTGGCATATTCATCCATACGCTCACATCTTCAGCAATTGCAGCATATTTGCAAAATAGACAACATTTGTCTCTTTTCAGAGTGCCTGCAATTAAAGCATTTATGGAAGGATTAAAGAGAATTATTCCTCCCAGGTTGCCACCTTATCCAGTATGGAACCAACACGTTGTTCTTACAAGACTCATGGGACCCCCTTTCGAGCCTTTACATAAATGTGAACTGCAATTCCTTACATGGAAAACAGATTTCCTTATTGCTATTACCTCCCTTAGAAGAGTAAGTGAAATACAAGCATTTACAATACAAGAACCCTTTTTACAACTACATCATAACAAAGTGGTCTTACGGACGAATCCAAAATTCCTTCCAAAAGTCATAACTCCTTTTCATTTAAACCAATCTGTCGAGTTACCTGTGTTTTTCCAAAACCCAGACTCTGTGACGGCTTGCAAATTGGTTAGATCTTACAGATGTTGAGGGTCTAGACGGGTGGTATAGCAGGAATAACATAGCTATGGGTAAAACCTTTTCAAGTATCAGAGCTTCCTCAAAATTAACAGTAGCCACAAGTGCCCAGTGATCAGAAGAACATTAACCCCTTCGATGCTCATGATGGTACGGTTCCATCATGAGCATCGGTTGCGCTGTGCTCATGACTGAACCGTTCCGTCATGACCACACCCGCGATTAGAATGTTCAGCACCGTTGGAGAATCGGCGCCGCACGCAAGGTGTTAAAAGACTCAATAACCCCTTCACTGCCATGCCAATACAAAAATATATTCACTTGGGCAGATGTGGCTGCCAGTTTGAAGTGACCATGAGTCTTGCATATCTTTGTCCAGTCACCCATTCAAAGAAATTAGACCCGATGTAGGCAATCAATTCCCAGGATGATATCCTTCTTTGAAGACGGCCCTGCTGGCTATACAGCAGTTGGTACATTATATTGGGCCCGATTCACAGAACAAATTTAAGACAAAATCCTAAACTTTCTACCATTTTGAAATTCACAGAAGGCACTTACTCATTTCGGTATTCACAGAAGTTAGGAGTCCTAACTTTACTTCTCCTAAAGTGAGAAAAATCCTAACTTAAAGACTTACGGTATTCAGAGAAGGCATTTAGGAGTCCCAAAGTTAGGACTCATAGTGATTACCGAAATGAGTAAGTGCCTTCTGTGAATATCAAAATGAGTAAGTGCCTTCTGTAAATGTCAAAATGGTAGGAAGTTTAGGATTTTGTCTTACGTTACTTCTGTGAATCGAGCCCCTTGATCATAGAAATCCTGTAGTAAAGTATCCGTTGGTGCTCGAAACAGCCTTGCATTAAAGTCACCGGCCATGACCAAGGTTGCGTTGGAGTATTTCAATAACACATTATTTAAGGCAATTTCTAACTCATCAGTCCAATTATCCTCTTTATGCATAAAAATATTTACTAGCGTTAAATAATTCCTTTCTGTTTCCTTACACATACTTTCACTATTATAATCTGAGTACCCCTGGGGGACCCCATCACTTCTAGGATATTTGCAGCTGCGGCCGCTACAGGTAAGAGCGGTAGGTCGGGTGAGGGGGGATTTCGAGAAATGGCCACGAGGGAAAATTAAATAAATATTTCATTTTCCCTTGTGGTCATCTCTCAAAAGCCCCCCCCCCCCCCCACCTGGCCCCTCCGCTCTCACCTGCAGCGGCTGGATTTTGGCTACAAATTTTAGTAGAAATAAGGGTCATTGGCCCTAGTGATATGAACAGTGTGAGAGTGAGGATCAGTGTGAGTGACTGATGTTGAGTGTGAGAGTGACTGATGTTGAGTGTGAGAGTGACTGATGTTGAGTGTGAGAGTGACTGATGATCAGTGTGAGTGACTGGTGATAAGTGTGACAGTGACTGATGATGAGTGTGACAGTGACTGATGATGAGTGTGAGAGTGACTGATGTTGAGTGTGAGAGTGACTGATGATGAGTGTGAGAGTGACTGATGATGAGTGTGAGAGTGACTGATGATGAGTGTGAGTGACTGATGATCAGTGTGAGTGACTGATAGGCATAGTGTGAAAGTGACTGATGATCAGTGGGAGAGTGAGGATCAGTGTGAGAGTGACTGATGATGAGTGTGAGAGAGACTGATGATGAGTGTGAGAGTGACTGATGATCAGTGGGAGAGTGAGGATCAGTGTGAGAGTGACTGATGATGAGTGTGAGAGAGACTGATGATGAGTGTGAGAGTGACTGATGATCATTGTGAGAGTGACTGATGACGAGTGTGAGATTGACTGATGATCAGTGTGAGAGTGACTGATGATGAGTGAGAGAGACTGATGATAAGTGTGAGATTGACTGATAATCAGTGTGAGAGTGACTGATGATCATTGTGAGAGTGACTGATGACGAATGTGAGCGAGACTGATGATCAGTGTGAGAGTGACTGATGACGAGTGTGAGAGTGACTGATGATCAGTGTGAGAGTGACTCATGATCAGTGTGAGAGTGACTGATGATCAGTGTGAGAGTGACTGATGATGACTGAGTGGCTGTTGATCAGTGTGAGAGTGACCGATGATCAGTTTGAGAGTGACCGATGATCCGATGATCAGTGTGAGAGTGACTGATGATCAGTGTGAGAGTGACTGATGATCAGTGTGAGAGTGACCAATGATCAGTGTGAGAGTGACTGATGATCAGTGTGAGAGTGACCGATGGTCAGTGTGAGAGTGACCGATGATCAATGTGAGAGTGACTGATGATCAGTGGGAGAGTGAGGATCAGTGTGAGAGTGACTGATGATGAGTGTGAGAGAGACTGATGATGAGTGTGAGAGTGGCTGATGATCATTGTGAGAGTGACTGATGACGAGTGTGAGATTGACTGATGACGAGTGTGAGATTGACTGATGATGAGTGAGAGAGACTGATGATGAGTGTGAGATTGACTGATAATCAGTGTGAGAGTGACTGATGATCAGTGTGAGAGTGACTGATGATCAGTGTGAGAGTAACTGATGATCAGTGTGAGACTGACTGATGATCAGTGTGAGAGTGACTGATGATGAGTATGAGAGTGACTGATGATGAGTGTGAGTGACTGATGATGAGTGTGAGACTGACTGGTGATCAGTGTGAGAGTGACCGATGATCAGTGTGAGAGTGACCGATGATCAGTGTGAGAGTGACTGATGATGAGTGTGAGAGTGACTGATGATCAGTGTGAGAGTGACTGATGATGAGTATGAGAGTGACTGATGATGAGTGTGAGAGTGACTGATGATGAGTGTGAGAGTGACTGATGATCGGTGTGTGAGTGACTGATGATCGGTGTGAGAGTGACCGATGATCAGTGTGAGAGTGACTGATGATGAGTGTGAGATTGACTGATGATGAGTGTGAGATTGACTGATGATCAGTGCGAGTGAGTGATGATCAGTGTGAGAGTGACTAATGACGAGTGTGAGTGACTGATGATCAGTGTGAGAGTGACTCATGATCAGTGTGAGAGTGACTGATGATAAGTGTGAGATTGACTGATGATCAGTGTGAGAGTGACTGATGATCAGTGTGAGAGTGACTGATGATCAGTGTGAGAGTGACTGATCAGTGTGAGAGTGACTGATGATCAGTGTGAGAGTGACTGATGATCAGTGTGAGAGTGACGGATGAGTGTGAGAGTGACTGATCAGTGTGAGAGTGACTGATGATCAGTGTGAGAGTGACTGATGCGTGTGAGAGTGACTGATAATCAGTGTGAGAGTGACTGATGATCAGTGTGAGAGTGACTGATGATCAGTGTGAGAGTGACTGATGATGAGTGTGAGAGTGACTGATGACGAGTGTGAGAGTGACTGATGATCAGTGTGAGAGTGACTGATGATCAGTGTGAGAGTGACTGATGATCAGTGTGAGTGACTGATGATCAGTGTGAGAGTGACTGATGATCAGTGTGAGAGTGACTGATGATGACTGTGAGTGACTGATGATCAGTGTGAGAGTGACCGATGATCAGTGTGAGAGTGACCGATGATCAGTGTGAGAGTGACCGATGATCAGTGTGAGAGTGACCGATGATGAGCGGGGGGTGACTGATGATGAGTGTGAGAGTGACTGATGATCAGTGTGAGAGTGACTGATGATCAGTGTGAGAGTAACTGATGATCAGTGTGAGACTGACTGGTGATCAGTGTGAGAGTGACCGATGATCAGTGTGAGAGTGACCGATGATCAGTGTGAGAGTGACTGATGATCAGTGTGAGAGTGACTGATGATGAGTGTGAGAGTGACTGATGATGAGTGTGAGAGTGACTGATGATGAGTGTGAGAGTGACTGATGATCAGTGTGAGAGTGACTGATGATGAGTGTGAGAGTGAGTGATGATGTGTGTGAGAGTGAGTGATGATCAGTGTGAGAGTGACTCATGATCAGTGTGAGAGTGACTGATGATCAGTGTGAGAGTGACTGATGATGACTGTGAGTGACTGATGACGAGTGTGAGAGTGACTGATGATCAGTGTGAGAGTGACTTATGATCAGTGTGAGAGTGACTCATGATCAGTGTGAGAGTGACTCATGATCAGTGTCAGAGTGACTGATGATGACTGTGAGTGACCGATGATCAGTGTGAGAGTGACCGATGATCAGTGTGAGAGTGACCGATGATGAGTGTGAGAGTGACTGATGATGAGCGGGGGAGTGACTGATGATGAGTGTGAGAGTGACTGATGACCAGTGTGAGAGTGACCGATGATCAGTGTGAGAGTGACCGATGATGAGTGTGAGAGTGACTGATGATGAGTGTGAGAGTGACCGATGATCGGTGTGAGAGTGACTGATGATCAGTGTGAGAGTGACTGATGATCAGTGTGAGAGTGACTGATGATGAGTATGAGAGTGACTGATGATGAGTATGAGAGTGACTGATGATGAGTGTGAGAGTGACTGATGATGAGTGTGAGAGTGACTGATGATCAGTGTGAGAGTGACTGATGATCAGTGTGAGAGTGACTGATGATGACTGTGAGTGATTGATGATCAGTGTGAGAGTGACCGATGATCAGTGTGAGAGTAACCGATGATCAGTGGGAGAGTGACTGATGATGAGCGGGGGGTGACTGATGATGAGTGTGAGAGTGACTGATGATCAGTGTGAGAGTGACCGATGATCAGTGTGAGAGTGACCGATGATGAGTGTGAGAGTGACCGATGATGAGTGTGAGAGTGACCGATGATCGGTGTGAGAGTGACTGATGATCAGTGTGAGAGTGACTGATGATCAGTGTGAGAGTGACTGATGATGAGTATGAGAGTGACTGATGATGAGTGTGAGTGACTGATGATGAGTGTGAGAGTGACTGATGATCAGTGTGAGAGTGACTGATGATGAGTATGAGAGTGACTGATGATGAGTGTGAGAGTGACTGATGATTAGTGTGAGAGTGACTGATGATCAGTGTGAGTGACTGATGATGAGTGTGAGATTGACTGATGATCAGTGAGAGTGACCGATGATCAGTGTGAGAGTGACTGATGAGTGTGAGAGTGACTGATAGGATCAGTGTGAGAGTGACCGATGATCAGTGTGAGAGTGACTGATGAGTGTGAGAGTGACTGATGATGAGTGTGAGAGTGACTCATGATGAGTGTGAGAGTGACTCATGATCAGTGTGAGAGTGACTGATGATGAGTGTGAGAGTGACTGATCAGTGTGAGAGTGAGTGACTGATGAGTGTGAGAGTGACTGATAGGATTAGTGTGAGAGTGACTGATGATCAGTGTGAGAGTGACTGATCAGTGTGAGAGTGAGTGACTGATGAGTGAGAGTGACTGATAGGATCAGTGTGAGAGTGACTGATGATCAGTGTGAGAGTGACTGATCAGTGTGAGAGTGAGTGACTGATGAGTGAGAGTGACTGATAGGATCAGTGTGAGAGTGACTGATGATCAGTGTGAGAGTGACTGATCAGTGTGAGAGTGAGTGACTGATGAGTGTGGAAGTGACTGATGATCAGTGTGAGAGTGACCGATGATCGGTGTGAGAGTGACTGATGATCAGTGTGAGAGTGACCGATGATCGGTGTGAGAGTGACTGATGATCAGTGTGAGAGTGACCGATGATCGGTGTGAGAGTGACTGATGATCAGTGTGAGAGTGACCGATGATCGGTGTGAGAGTGACTGATGATCAGTGTGAGAGTGACTGATGATCGGTATGAGAGTGATCGGTGTGAGAGTGACTGATGATCAGTGTGAGAGTGACCGATGATCGGTGTGAGAGTGACTGATGATCAGTGTGAGAGTGACCGATGATCGGTGTGAGAGTGACTGATGATCAGTGTGAGAGTGACCGATGATCGGTGTGAGAGTGACTGATGATCAGTGTGAGAGTGACTGATGATCAGTGTGAGAGTGAGTGATCAGTGTGAGAGTGACTGATGATCAGTGTGAGAGTGAGTGATGATCAGTGTGAGAGTGACTGATGATCAGTGTGAGAGTGACTGATGATCAGTGTGAGAGTGACTGATGATCAGTGTGAGAGTGAGTGATGATGAGTGTGAGAGTGACCGATGATCGGTGTGAGAGTGAGTGATGATCAGTGTGAGAGTGACCGATGATCGGTGTGAGAGTGACTGATGATCAATGTGAGAGTGACTGATGATCAGTGTGAGAGTGACTGATGAGTGTGAGAGTGAGTGATGATCAGTGTGAGAGTGACTGATGAGTGTGAGAGTGAGTGATGATCAGTGTGAGAGTGACTGATGAGTGTGAGAGTGAGTGATGATCAGTGTGAGTGTGAGTGATGATCAGTGTGAGAGTGAGTGATGATCAGTGTGAGAGTGACTGATGATCAGTGTGAGAGTGACTGATGATCAGTGTGAGAGTGACTGATGATCAGTGTGAGAGTGACTGATGATGAGTGTGAGAGTGACTGATGATGAGTGTGAGAGTGACTGATGATGAGTGTGAGAGTAACTGATTATGAGTGTGAGTGACTGATGATCAGTGTGAGAGTGACTGATGAGGAGTGTGAGAGTGACTGATGATGAGTGTGAGAGTAACTGATTATGAGTGTGAGTGACTGATGATCAGTGTGAGAGTGACTGATGATCAGTGTGAGAGTGAGTGATGATCAGTGTGAGTGACTGATGATCAGTGTGAGAGTGACTGATGATCAGTGTGAGAGTGACTGATGATCAGTGTGAGAGTGACTGATGATCAGTGTGAGAGTGACTGATGATCAGTGTGAGAGTGACTGATGATGAGTGTGAGAGTGACTGATGATGAGTGTGAGAGTGACTGATGATGAGTGTGAGAGTAACTGATTATGAGTGTGAGTGACTGATGATCAGTGTGAGAGTGACTGATGAGGAGTGTGAGAGTGACTGATGATGAGTGTGAGAGTAACTGATTATGAGTGTGAGTGACTGATGATCAGTGTGAGAGTGACTGATGATCAGTGTGAGAGTGAGTGATGATCAGTGTGAGAGTGACTGATGATCAGTGTGAGAGTGACTGATGATCAGTGTGAGAGTGACTGATGATCAGTGTGAGAGTGAGACCTTGTTGCAGCTGCGCTGCTGGAGCCACGTTTTTTAATGAATGAATAGAATCTCTTTATTGTAGGATGACTTAAAATCTTTTACAAAAACGGAGCAAGAAGATACAAATGAGAAAAAGTAAAAGTAAAATAGATAAAACTCTAAAACGGGGGTTAAAATGCAGCGGGGCTACAATGTGACATGCAGGGGGTATGTAAAGCTGCGTCACCAGGGTGGGTCAGTCATTGGATCTCCTGCTGTTAATAAAGGTTACGTTGGTGCAGACAGTGACACGTGCAGAGCTGAGCTCAGCGTTGGTGACCGATGAGTCCTAATGTCTTGAACTGTCCGTTCTGGGCCGATGGTGAAGTCCTTCCAGCCGCCGTCAAAGTTCAACACCTGCAGCTCCATCGCCTGCAGCGCTGGGGCCACGGGTCCCCGCGGTGGGCGCTGGGAGGAGTCGATGAGCCCCGCCCTCCCCAGGCCCTGGAACACCCCAGAACATTCTGGAATCCCTCGGATATAAAATGCCCCACCCGTGGGGCCACACCCTACGCAATCCGTGCGCACGAGGAGAAGAGAGGCCCCTCCGAGGAGAGAGAGAGAGAGAGAGCCCCCCTGGCCCGGCCTCTGCTGGAGCCCCCGCTGCTCCCAGGCCTCACTCATCCCCGCAGAGAGGCCAGGCCGGAGGATGAGCAGACCGAGTGAGTGCGGGGCCCTGTCCAGGAGATGCGCACAGAGATTGGGGACCACGGCCTGGAGACTGCGTCGGAGGATGCTGGAGGTGAGTGACCGCAGACACTGGACCGAGCATCAGTGAGCAGGGCAGGTACAGAATCTTCACTCGTCATGCCATGATGCTACCTTTGTATTTCCTGTTCACCCACACATGGGCACAGCACCCCCCCCCCCCCCCCCCCCCCGCACCCGCAGCCGTTCTGGAGACACAAGTTAACGTCGGACCTTTTGATGAGACGAACATTGACACATGTTGGTGAAAACTTTCAAGACGCGCCGGACGGAGGCCCCGCGATTCCGGTTCCGTGACACTGGTCACGGCCGTTCGATGTTCGTTCAATATCTTGTGTTCAGGGCCGGTCACCGAAGGGATGAGTTCTTTGCACCGACTCCACATCTTCACACTCGAGGGAGCGCTGCAAATACCTTTCTTATATTCTAATCCGGTTTCTGGAGTATTTCTAACTTGATTCCGAACGGACACTGATTCAGTATCTGGAAGACGCATTTTGTAGGCGTCCCTTTCAAACTGAATCAGAATCTAATGCATCAGAGGGACTGAAATCCGGTCACAAAACTCTGATATTTATCAACTCCTGTAAGGCAGCCCTGACCTGTCTGTCGTACCCAGGAGGGATGCACCGAAGAGCAGCCCTCCAATGCCCACCTGAGCTAACCCTGATGAGCGTAAGAAAGAGCCACCAGTCGTGCTATACAGGTGTGTACGGGTTTCTTTTATTAACATTCGTTGTTTTACGAATTGTTGGCTGCAGGCTGCCTTTGCAAAAATCAATACATTTAATAAAAAGAAAACAAGACTGCCGCACCAGGAGAAGGTACCGAGAGGAAAGGGGGGAAGAAAACGAGGGTGGGGGGAGGGAGAAAGTGCCTGGGTGTCCGCTCAGGTCTGTTCTCCCCCCGGAGTGCTGTCGTGTACCAATGGAAGGATCGATACCCCTGGGATTTGTGCTATCCTGATAAAGAGATCGGAGTGAGAACAAGCACAACGCTACAGATGGTGTTCCGTCTAATAACCTATTAACATGTCTACTCTATACCTGGAACAGTTTGAATCCAGCGGTGTTCTGGAGTTTAGTGGAACGTGCTGACCCGTGGTGTCTTGTCGAGTATTGAAGAGGAGGCCCGGCATAAGTTGTAGACAGGTAGGTAGAGTTAAGGACACGGCAGGAAGCCCTTATAATCAGAGCGCAGAAGGAAGCTCTTGAATCAGAGTGTAGAAAAGGAGGCTGGTCCTCTCGAAGTCAGAGCCCAGCACAAGGTACGTGTTGCTGGGTTACGCGGGGGACACTCACTGCAGTGTAGCCCTTTTCAGACACGACTACTGCACACAGCGCTTGGACGTGGGCGGCAGGGCGGCCCTGATTTTGTTGGACCTCTCTGCCGCCTTCGATACGGTGCCCCACCAGCTCCTTCTTGCCCGGCTGTCATCCATTGGCATCGCTGGCCCCGCCTGGGATTCGATTAGATCTTTTTGGATGAGCGCACTCGGCAGGTCTGGATGCCTCCCTTCTTTTCTTCAGTTGGGAAACCATCTGGTAAAGTATTTAACTGCAGCCGACCTCCGATTCAAAAAGTGCATACAACCATAACAGTGTTTGAGGCACATCATTTTAAGCATTTTTGCACACGTAAGCCTCAAAGGAAGGCATTAACAGGCTAACTATATGATATTTTTTTGCACAAATCAACGTACGTTGAGGGGGCACTATGCACTTTAAATTTGCACCTCTCGGCCTGTCACCACGCTGCAGCCAAGATTCTGATAAGGGGGTAATTCTATTCACGAACTGCTGCTAATATCTGCCAACAGAAATGAAGAAACAAGATTACGGGACATCAAGGCCGGGGGAGTGGATCTTGTCTGCAATCTTAAACGTGTGTTTTTAACTGTGGCTACCAGCCTTTTTAAAAAACTTTTTACTAAGGTTTATTGCTTATAGAGATGATCAATTTTTGTAGTGGTTTTAATTAACTGTACAATAAACTTACTACTATCGATGGGGGCTCCCCAAGGCTCTACGTTGAGCCCTCTGCTCTTTAATATCTATCTGACCCCCCCTGATTTTCTTAGTGGAGGAGCTGGGAGCTAAAATTATAGCTTATGCGGATGACACCCAGCTTCCTGCGGATCTACAGCATATCCAGGACTTCCGACTATTAAAAAACAACTAAAAACCCACCCTTTCAATTAGCCTATCTAATAATCGTTGCCCACTCTGCCACAGATCATTCACGCGCCAGGACACTCTTGAGTATTTGAGCGAGATATAATCTTCTATAACATAACATAACATTCCAAAAATAAAATAAATGCAAGGCCTCAAGCCATACCAATAAAGTGCTTGGTAAAGTATGGCTTTAAGAGGCCCGGTATACACAGGAATAATGAGGATCATACATATAGGCAGGGCTTTAAGTGGGATGAAAAAACTGGGGGGGGGGTCTCTCAAAGGGGCGTGGCCAGTGTAATTAGGGGTGTGGCTTTAAACCACTTCTGCTAAAAATCTGTATTTAGGATAGTGTGCCGCCCGACTTGTATTTTGCTGTTTCTGTCATTGCATCCAGATATGTGCTACAACAAGTAACATCATACCTACAACAAGTAAAGACTATTGGCTTTGTCAATGGTAGTTAGGTGCATAAGATAAGACAGCTGTAACTATGGCTTGTTACATATAATATTGAAAACGCGTCCACTTAAAGCCCTGGTGGCCCTACCACAATGTTGCTGCTCTTGCGTTTCAGAAAGAGAAGGGAAATCCAGAAAGAAAATGACTCTTGAAAGGATTTCCCTCCCCCTACAAGGCTCACCTGGCGTGACGTCAGGCCGTTACTTCTCCACTGATGAGAAGTGAGCTGTGTGGGCAGCGCACATCGATGTGCTTGCTGTCTCGAAACGGGTCTCTATCGGGCTGTTTAGCGCCCTGGCACTTTTTTCCAGCCTGCATTGACAGCAGACTGCTGTCACTGCAGCCCGTGAAAAAAAAATGAACCGCCTGTGCCAGGGCTCAAAACAGAGCCCGATAGAGACCCGTTTCGAGGCCCCCTTTAAAAAACTGCTGGTGCTCAGACCCCTTGAGACCCACTTAAAGCCCTGCATATAGGCTCTTGGTAATAAGGCTCTTTCTCTCACACACCAGCATCAGTGCCTGGATCCGATCCCATATCTAGTGCTTTGCGGCATTCGAAGGATTCCCCAGTGCTCGCTTTGCAGCTGAAAGTCTTGTAAATTCGCTTTTCATGATAGTCTTTATTGTTATTATGTGCCCCTGATGCACATGCACGCTTGTTATGCATTCTACTCCGCTTGTCATTTGTTTTGTAGGATAGCACAGCGCCTCGGAGCGGCCGCGGTCCTGGTATGGAGACCAATGCTGCTGTAATGCAGGTACTTGGAGGATGCCGCAGTGATACGGGCAGTGCTTTAAATGGGAAAAAATAAGAGCAGGTTCTCATTATTATAGAGGTGTGGGCGGGGCTAGGGGCGGGGCTAAGGGCAAGATATGATCATACATAATGACTTCTGTACCACTTGCAGCACATATCAAAACACACGAGAAACACGTTGATGTCAATAAAACAGATTAATTAATTACACATAATGAAAGCTATGATGTCACTTTCACCGAATGGTCGCTACGCACCTGATAGACAGTGCAGGGTCTGTCTAGAGACCCTGTCCTGTTAATCACAGCGTGACACAAGACCTCTCAAACCCCTGCAGTTTGGGAACATTCAAATGGGCGCTGCTGGAATCTTCACCTGCAACTCTGCAAAAGGCTACTTCACGGCTCGGTTAATGATAAGCTCCTCCGAAGCAGAGGGTATCTGCCCTGGAGGGGAAACCTAACCTGAGTCTGCCATGCTGTGGATCAGGGTACCGGTACTCTCCAGAGGGCATCTGCCCTGCACTGGAGGAGAAACCTAACCTGAGCCTGCCATGCTGTGGATCAGGGTACCGGTACTCTCCAGAGGGCATCTGCCCTGCACTGGAGGAGAAACCTAACCTGAGCCTGCCATGCTGTGGATCAGGGTACCGGTGCTCTCCATGGCTGCCAAGATGTGCCGGTACTGACGGCAAAAAAAATCAGAAGTGCCGGTACTCTGTACCGGTGAGTACCGGCCCATTTAAAGCACTGGATGCGGGCACTTTAACGTGGGCAATGCTGCCGAGTCGGGTGCTGGAGCTGTATAGTGAAGTGAGGCGCAGCTCCGTGCGCAGCCCTAACATGGCCTCCAAGATTTCTGCGTCTCGCACGACCAGGGAACCAATCGGATGGGTCCTCGTCAGTGCATGTCCAGGCCGTGCACATGTGTAGGCATGTCTGGGCGTGGCCTTGCCTGGCGCGCCCTTCTCTAGCCCATGGAGGCCTGTCAGGAGCCGAATGGGGGCCAAGTGGCCCTTGATAGGGCCTGCATTACTGCCAGGATTGTTTTAGTGCAGGAAAGGACACCTCCCTGCAAAACAACAATACTTAGTGCCATATCCCTCTTTCTTTGTGTGCTGCGGTATAATGCAGGGGAAAGAACAAGGGGATATACAAATATTTCTCCTCGTTACACCTGCTTCAGGGTGAGGTATCTTTGTGCTGCCTGCACAGGTTTACAAGTGCAACAACAACATCATCATCATACTTTATTTCGAGCTATTCACCCATAAAAGCACATAAAATACATACAAATATTTCACTAGAATTCTGCTAATACTCTATCAGATTAGATTCAGATCAGTGGCTTCAGCACGCCCGGTATTTACCACCAGACTCACTGGCATATTTACAAGCCCCATGCGCCATCGGTGCATCACGTTGCGTGACGCACCTGTGGCGCAGCCTGCTAAAGGGTATTTCCAAGCACAGGTACAGTCACCCTGCGTGACGTAATCTGTGCTTGTAAATACCACCCCTGTCCACGCAACACTATGCGTGTTAGGGGCAGGACATGGGTGTTGCTGTGGGTGTTCCCACGCAACACCCATGTCCACTGATGCATTTCCAGATTTACAAGAAATCGTAAACCTGGAAATGCGTCAGTTAGCGAAACGAGGAGAAATGTTTTCATTTCTCCTTGTTTTTCCCTCTTTGAATGCGTGCTGCATTCTGCACATAAGCGAAAGCCAAAAGTCGACGGGGATCTGATAGTTGTCAAAACCCTGACAAATGCTATTAAAATTGCATCCTGGAACGTGGCTGGCCTTAGGAACAAGTTAGATCGCAGTGACTGGGGGGCGACATTTATAGACAACTGTGACTTAGTGCTTTTCCAGCAAACCTGGTCTATGGAGGGATTAAGGCGCCCTGGCTATGCGGCCTTCTCCAAACCTGCTGTGGCTGGAGGGTGAGGTAGACCTTCAGGGGGTTGACACCATGGATTATCACCTACCTAGGATGCTCAGTAAGGGAGATTGAGACTGGATCCCCTGCCTTATTATGTGTCATTCTGGAATTCACCCCAGAAAGATCTCTAGCTTTAGTTAATGTATACTCGAGAACTGTCAGTAGGGGACTTGAATCCCCGGTAGTGGAGCAACTATCAATCCTGCTATCCTCCCTCCCATGGCGCGGCTTTAAGATTATAGGAGGTGATTTTAACTGCTAATGTGAGCCGTTGGGCATTACTTTGAGTGATTCTTTGGGAGAAGAAAGAAGAGAAAGAAGGCCGTGGGCAATCCCAGCCACTACCATCACACTCCTAAAAAAGTGATTCCTGCAGCGCTACAGGTTTATGCTATTACACTGAACCAGTCATTTTGGGCTTGTAATGGGCATACACCGTCAGACAAACACGGCCACCCTATGTTTAACCGCGTCGGGTCCGAGTCCATAATTGATTATATCCTCATGGATACAAATATGTGGGCCTCGGTTTCAGACTTTGCCATTATAACATGCCGCAATAGCGATCATAATGTCTTGTTATTAGACCTGCTATTCCAAGTAGGGAATACAAAAAGGGGAATCCATTTGAACCTAGTCTTCGCCTGTCGATGTCACAGAGACGTATCCACTAGGATAAAATAAAGAGGTCCCCGAATTCTATTTTCACCATTTATAAAATCGTGGGGACCACTATGGAAGACGTGAGTGTCTGCAAGGAGATACTGAATCTAGAAACCAGCCATAAGAAAATGGTTGAGACTCGTCCACTCTGCGTAGCTACATTGAGGGACCTCTTTTATCATGAAGTAAGATCTAGAGAGAACAAACCGATCATTCCAACTTGGTACAATGGGCACTGTAGGACAGCGACATCTAGGATAGTACTAGCAATAACATCTAAGGATAAAACACAGAATTCTAGTGCCAGAGCCAAGTACAAGGATGCTATTAAACAGGCCAAAATAGAATGGGATATGGGCAAATGGGAGTTTCTCTTACAGGCACTAAAATCTAAAGATCCCAGCACATTTTGGGATATAGTCACCTTTGGTGACCGGGAAGGGAGAAACCCTCTAGAGCTGAACATCATCGCCAAAGTTTGGAATGGCCACTTTAGCGCTCTCTATGATGCCCAAGATCGCCCGAGGAAGAGGTGAACAAAAACGCAGATCTGAAAACATCAGACAGGGACTGGAATGGTGTGAGAAGTTAGCCTGGCATATGCTGTCCATTAGTTCTAGTGGGCACCTTGCACCAGTCTAATCGACCCTTATTGATGGTGATTGTAAAGTCAACCTTATAGACAAGCTATCCAGTGGTAGCATGAACCAGCAGTCATAGGCTAAGACTTCAGAGAGCATGTGAAGCCATCTGTTTTACCAATTATAATCCCTTCAATACCAAATGAAAGGACACGACACCAGGTATATATCAAATATATATGTAAGTATTCTAAACACAACCCCTCTGCACTCTTTATGAGGTCAGTGGTACAAGTACAATACAAGTTACTCAGTTAGCATACGTTAAGTTGCACAATATACAGTACTGCCCTAGGGGCCTCACAAACCATATACTAAGAAAGTGGTATAAGAACCACGACTGAAACAGTGAGTAGGCCTAGGGCCTGGAGAATCGCTGGGGCTACACTAAACAACCAAGGGTTGGAAAGTAGGAGGCCCACGGGAGGCGTGTGCAGTGTCTAAACACAGACGCGGGTGTCCATTGACTTATAATGGAGAACGAAGAAGTTACAAAGTGACTGTTTTAGGACACTTCCGGATGGACTACATTGAAACTCCTTTAAACTAGGACACTTCGAGAGTCAAGACCCACGGGAGCACCGGAGTACTCGAGTTACCTCACCCAGGGAAGCCTGGTGCATAGGTGCCTTTTGGTGTCAGGTTTCGTCGTCGTTTTCTATGGAGAGCTGCAAAGAAGTGCTGCAGGCGACCAGAGGAAAAGTGTCCGGGTGGATACAAAGGTGGATCGAGGATGTGAAGAACCTGAAAGCAGAGGGGACAGAGTCTGGGTCACTAGCCAGTGACCAGGAAGGTACCAGGAAGGAACCAGGCGATGTTGGGTGCTTGCAGGTGAAGAAGGTGAGTTTGTTTCTTCAGTCACGACGTCCAGGAGGCATTGACGATGACCAGGAGCTAGAAGCGAGCTGTCCCACAACGGATCTGGCTGACTGCGGTGTTGGTATCCGGATTGGACCCAACAAGCCTTGGTAACCGCAACCCACGCAGGAAGTCGAGATGCACTCTGTTGCAGACCAGCAAGTTCTGTGGCGCTTCTCCTTTTCAGGGAAGCTGGAGCAAGCCCAGAGCAACTAGGCAAGCAAGTGGAATTCAAAAGAAATTCTTTGTGGGACTCAATAGCCAACGGACCAGGAGCTGGGAAGACACGTCTAGCACAAAAACAAAAGCGGTGCCCACGGGATTCTCTTGGAGTGTGGAGGCCTGTGTTTCGGTGTGAAGGGTGCTTGGGGCTGGGGCTTCTCTTACCACAATGCACAACTGCAAGAATACCTCAGGAGTCGAGCAGGTAGCAAATTGCAGGATGTCCAAGATTTCCGGTCCCATGTCTCTCGTGACCGCCATGTGTCTCAGCTTTGCTGTGGATGTGGGTCCGGGTCGGAGAAGTCTGGAAGTCCAGTTCTTGTGTCACAGAGTCTTCGGGTTCCGGCGGGAGCCTTGAAACTGCAGATTGGCAAAGTTGCTGTTGGTTCCTGTTTGAGCAGGGTGGTCACTCCTTGACCCCAAGGGAGATGTCTTCAGTCTTCCAGTCGGAATGGAACGTCGAAGGTCCAAGATATGTCTTCAAAAGATTCGTCCAGGATAATCTAAAGTCCTAGGGACACAGCTTCTATACTTATACCGATCTAAGGGCCTAGATTACCTGCTAGGTCCCTCCTAAGGGTGGACCTGGGAAGGGGGTGGTTACACCCCTTTCCCTTTGTCCAGTTTTGCACCAGAGTGGGGCGGGAGTACTCCAGCAACTGGTTTGAACCGGGCTATGCATGGAGCACCTTCTGTGCCCCAGGCAGTGTCTCGTTTTGCAGCCCTCCCTGACCCAATACACTAAAAGCCTGTCTAGGGAGGTGCTAGCATTTCCAAAGGCAGGAAACCTATTGTCCAGGCCTCCCCTGCCGGAGTTTCGTCCAGCAGCAGGAGGTCAGACTTGTGTCTGTGGCAGCAGCATCCATTTTGTGATGCTGGAGCTCTGTTAAACCTTTAACCGGTTTTAACACTTAGTAACATGTCTTCTCCCTCTAGAAGGGTGAAATACTACCCCCGCCGCCAGAATTTGCAGGGGGTAGTATTCCAAAGTGTTTAACACCTTACACAACATGTTTTGATAAAGCCAAACCGAAGTTAGCATTAACTGCGAGGATTATAATGCACTTAAGAGTATATGGTATGGCTATATCATAGAACAGCTATAAGGAGATGGTTCCGAAAGCTGCAGAGGGGCTCAGCTCATGGTAGGGCACCCTCTCACATAAAACCAAGCACTCGGCCTCCAGGATTGTCAATGCCTACCATTGGAGTGGCTTATAGGTGTCTATGTGTCTATATATATAGGTAGATATACGGATACTATATCTAAGTAAGGGGTGATTACACCACCTTACCCAAGCTGAGTGATCAGCCTGTGGTGTCAGTTTGGAGGGCCAGCCAGGGGCGGCATAATACATGCTGCAGCCCCTGGTAGGCCTTGGATGCACCTATGCCCTGGGTACCTATGTACACTATACAGGGACTCACAAAGGTGACCCAATACCCAATCTAACATGTACTTAAAGTACATGGAGTCCATTTTAAAGAGAGAGCAGATAGGCTGGGGTCCTGATTAGCAGGGTCCCAGCCCAACTAAGTCGAAAACCAGCAAAACACCAGGAACAAAAATGGGGGCAACCATATAGTCAGATTCCACCTTCCTACAAATGATACAACAGATAAAGAGACTTTTACTATTGTCTCCCTTGAAGAAGAATGCAAAGCCATTTCTAAGATAGTCCCCAGCAAGGCGCCTGGTATTGACAAAATCCCTGAAGATTTATATCAGTCAGAACCTGACGTTTGGGGCCCCTAATTGCTAGTTATCTTCAATCAGTCAGGGGTTTATAGAGTGCAGCTACTCACCCAAAAGGGACTCAAGGCGTAAAGAGGGGGCGCAGCTACCAGAAGTTCACGGGGCTCCATCGCAGAGCCAGGTCTTGAGGTCCTTCAAGAACATGGGGAGTGATGGCATCTGTCGTTGGTGGAGATGGAGGGATTTCCATGCCTTTGCAGCGAGGAGGGAGAAAAAGCGACCTCCTGCTCTGGTCTTCTTGATTCGAGGTACCTTCACAAGGGAGAGCTGGGCCAAGCGGAGGGATCGTTTGGGTGCATGGAACGTGAGGGGGTGGTTCATGTAGGCATCTTTAATGCCGTACTGGGTGGTATGCCCACCCCGAGACATGGGCCAGTGCTGAAATAAGGGTCACCACTCTTACCAGGAAATTATGGGCCCAATTCACAGAACTAACTTAAGGCAAGATCCTAAACTTAGTTCCATTTTGGTATTCACAGAAGGCACTTACTCATTTTAGTATTCACAGAAGTTAGGACTTCTAACTTTAGGACTCATAAATGCCTTCTGTGAATACTGAAAGTCTTAAAGTTGGGATTTTTCGCAGTTTAGGAGTAGTAAAGTCAGGACTCCTAACTTCTGTGAATACTGAAATGAGTAAGTGCCTTCTGTGAATACTAAAATGAGTAAGTGCCTTCTGTGAATACTAAAATGAGTAAGTGCCTTCTGTGAATACTAAAATGAGTAAGTGCCTTCTGTGAATACCAAAATGGTAGTACGTTTAGGAATTTGTCTTAAGTTAGTTCTGTGAATCGGGCCATTACCTATGGGGCAGAGCTATGGGGGAAATACAATTTTTAAAGACATCGCATCTGTAGAAAACTCATTTTTTAGGGACCTAGTGAATCTTCCTCCTAGTACTCCCCTGACTCCGCTCCGATTAGATCTAGGGCTGACTCCCATCTCGAAGGTCATTGCCCTAAGACCTCTCCCCTTTTGGAGGAGAATCTGGTCGACCCCTGAGTTGACACCAAATAGGCAAGCATTAGAAGAACTTCTGGAGACACCGGGGGCTAAAAGTCTACCCTGGTTATCCCATCTTAGGGTCACTCACTAGCACAGGATTAGCTTCTCTATGGGAAGACCCTTTAGCAGTCTCTTCTGTGATCTCTAGGATGAAACTGGTGGATTGCTACAGATCCTCAAGACTTTCCTCTCCCACAAGGAGATCAGCTGCAGGCACCTTATAGATGTCTATAGATAGGAGAATTTTCTGGGCGGATTTAGCCAGAACGAGCCCGGAAGCTATATTTGCAGTTTGATTTTAATTTAAAACAACATTTATAGAGCGCATAGCTACCTGAAGGCACCCCAGCGCTTGCAGCAAGACAGCGAGGAGCTAAATGGTTTAAAGAGGGGCATTTTGGAACAGCTACGTTCTGAGGACTTTCTGAAAAGGGAGAAGACATGACTCTGACCGAAGATGTACAGGGAGAGTATTCAAGAGTCTGGCTAGGTTGTACACGAAGGACTTTCCTCCACATCTCACCCTTTAACTTTGGGGGTTACGGCCAAATTTGAAGTAGCAGAGCATAGACATCTCATGGGGTGGATGAAGGTGATGAGAGGCTCATTAATTGAGGGGCCCTTCCCCCTTAAGATTTTGTGTGCGATGCACCAAGATTTGAACTTTATTCTATCTGAGTTTGAAAGCCAATGTAATGTCTTCAAGACTGACCTGGCCGACTGACTTCTGGGAGTACCAAGTAGCAGCCGAGCGGCTCAGTTCTGAACGCCTTGGAGTTTCCTTATCATTTAGTTAGGAGTCCCCACATAGAGGGAGTTCCCGTAGTCCAATCGAGAGAGGACCAGGGGCTGGACCATGATTTTTCTTGCTCTTTTAGGACGGAGAGGAAGGATTTTCCGCAGGAGTCTGAGAATGCCATAGCAGGCCCCGGCCAGCGTCACTGCTTGGTGGTCGAATTTAAAGGATTTTTCCAGAAAGACACCTAGGCTTTTGATTTTAGTATTAGGGATGGGGGCAGGGCCAAGGCAGGGGGGCCAAGCTAATTTAGGCTCCATACTCAAGAGTGTTGCCCAGGAGCATTAGGTCTGTTTTTCGTCCATTTCGTTTAAGACGGGAGTGGTCCATCCATGATGCCAGCTTGCAGGTCGGATGGGGGTGCTCTGGTGGTGGTTGAGAGCAACCACCAACTGTGTATCGTCGGCATATGTGACAATGCTGATCCCGTATGGCAAAATAATAATAGAGAGATTTTATGGTGACAGAGACAAGTGGCATAATTTAGACCGTCCTCCACAAGGCGTATCACATAATAGAAATATAAAGATATAAAGAAAAGAGGGTGTGGGGAAGGACACAACCTTGTTGAAAACAAAAGAGGTGATGGACCGAATGTGGATCAATGTCACACACTCACCCCAGTCCGAAGATCTGGGCCCAAATCCATCTTACTTGAGCAAAGGTAGAAGGTTTACAAGTTGTTTATAGGTAGATGCATGAGAACGCCCATGCTACACCTCTGCAACGCCTTCCCAACAGAAGGTAATGCAAGGTAGTGGTATGTGGTGGCTTGCGCCACTTTAAATTTATTAAACCACGTAAAGTGGCTTTGCGTGGCTTAATAAACAGCAAAAAAGATTTTATGCCAGGGCAGCGCTACAAAAGTGATGCAATCTCAGCACAAAATCTTAGTAAATGTGCCCGTCTATTTAGGGTCACATTTGGTAAAACAAAATCACATTTGTACAAATGTATAGACAATTGCTACCTCGTGCTCTCCTGCACCACGTTGCTTTGTAACTAAGAGAGGGGCAACAATCAGCATGACTAGCTACATGTTGATCTGTTGACATATTTCCTTCAGCTTGGGCCCTGTATAAAGGCACAAAACATGGCGCTTACCCTTGCAGCATAGTGCAAGGGCGACTGCGTTACTTCCATTACAGTTGTATTTTTCTTTTTTCATATTGGTTGGGTCCCACTTATGATGGCAAATTTGTATGTTGCGACCAACATGAATGTTATTGCAAATTATCAAATCCACCTCTTGTGGTTTTGATTGGCTCACACCCCAGAGAAACATTATTGGGA